>NW_025727768.1:900000-1179320 GCF_021461385.2 Schistocerca piceifrons
GGGGTGTCGTCTGCGTGATACTCACGTATACCATGTTTAAAAATGCTAATAATACTCCTAAAGATAATACAACTACGCAGCTTAAAAAAAGATGGAAAGGATGTTCTACAAATAAATAATATTGAAAACATTTTAGAAGCTGAAAAAAAGATAGTGTTAGAGAAGCAAAGAAACATTAGGAGCAGAACAGCTACACAATTTAACACGATTTTTTTTCTTCTTCCCTGAGTTTACCACGTTTTCCTTCGGGGTCCAAGCTATCTCCATACCAGATTTTATCCAAACTGGTTCAGCGATTTAGTCATGACAATGTAATACACAGAGTTACTTTTACATCTGTAATATATGTATAGGTTGTACGTTCCCTGTACCGTACCAGTTAACTGTTGTCCACCACCGCCTTGGCATATGACTGAGCACATGTGATCATTCCGATATGTTTACAGGTTGTAACACCCAGGTATTTCTACGAGATGAGTGATTCCTATGTGTGAAGTGCACGATTTTATACTTCTGAACGTTTAATCCAAGTTGCCATTCTTTGTGCCAGTTTGAAATCATATCGATTTTCAACATATGGTTAGATGTTTGTGCCGGTTCTTTCGGGTAGCACTTCATTATAGATAACTGCGTCATGGGAGGTTAATATCAATATTTTCCACTGCGTAATCAACATTCAATACGAACATAAATTTCTGAAAGTACACTCTAACACAAAGATGAAACGACACACCACGAAGAAATTATCCGAATCGGTAGATGTGGTGTACAGATATAAACAAACAAGTGATGACAAGCGAAGAAAAAAAAATTCATAGTTTTTTCAAGAGAAAGAGCTTCACAAACTGAGCAAGTCAGTAACGTGCTGTACACCTCTGGTCCTCATGCCGGCAGATATTCGGCTTAGCACTGACTGACAGAGTTGTTGGATGGGCTGCTGAGGGACATCGTGCGAAATTCTGCTCAGTTGGCAAATTAGATCGCCAAAGCCTCGAGATGGTGGGAGGGCTCTTTCCACAATGCTCCTTACGTTCTTTATTGGGGAGTGATCCGGCGACATTGCTGCCCAAGGTGGAGTTTGGCAAGCAGGAATACGAGCAGTAGAAATCCTCGCCGTCTGCGGGAGAGCATTATCGTGCTGAAATATAAGCCCAGGATGGTCTGCCATGAAAGGCGACAAAAGTGGGCGTAGAAAATCGTCGACGCACTACTGTGCAGTAAAGGCGGTGCAGATGCCTACCAAAGAGTTCCTGCTACGAAGAGAAAAGAAACGTCGCCCCAGACCACTCCTGGGTGTCGCGCCATGTGGCGGGCGACATTCTGGTTGGTGTCCCGCCATTGCGCGGGACGACTGTAGACACGTCTTTGGTCTGAAAGCTCAGTGTCTGGAGTAGAATCGTCTTCATTGATGAATTCTGCTTCGAACTGGCCCCGATGGCCAGTGGAGAGGTGTCTGGAGGCGCCCCAGACAGTGGTAAGGTAAGTCAAACAACTGCTTGCATAAGGTCAGAGGTTGATCAACGTGTTACAGACTTGCCCAACTTGTGAAGTTATGTTTTTTTTCAATAAATCATCCAATTTTTCTTAAACTACAATTACATGTTTGTCGGTCGATGTACATCACATCTACCAATTTCCGTCCCATTCGCATAATTCGTGGTGCGTCGTATTTATTTTGTAGTGTACTTCGCTATGTTTAGCTCTGCATCTGTCAAATTAGTCTCAGCCCTAGCTGCGTTATTGCAGCCTGAATGGAACCCCATCACGGTACTCATTTTAGTAATTTTTGGTTTGACGACTACTCAAATTTATTTTAAGATAAGTAAATACCCTACCTGATATCCTGGGTCGTAGCCTTTGAGTTGACACATATATAAAGATTTATGCCTGTTCATGCATGTCCCACATATTTCAGATTCCTTGCTGCTTGACGTAAAGAAATTCACTCTGTTCATAAACAGAATGATATTTTGGGAAAATTACAGGAACCTTACTGTCCAAACTGTATGTCGATTACCCATCAGAAAATATTAATAGTAAGCCCAGGTGATGCAGCCAGCTACACTAATCAGCCAGGAAACTGTTAACACCTAGCTAATAGCCGGTATGTCCACCTTTGGCACAGATAACGGCGGCGACACATCACAGCATGCAAGCAGTGTTGCCTTTGTATGTCGCCTAATTCGCATAAATTCCGGGGAGTGGGGTGATGAGAGCTCTGACTCCACATTCGGTCACATCGCAGATGTGTGTAATTGTGTTCAGACCTGGTGGCATGGGGACCAGTGCATCAACTGGAACTCGCCACTCTGTTTCCCGCACCACTCAATCGTACTCCGGGCCTTGTGACATCGAGCATTATCTTGCTGGACAATGCCAGTAGTGTTGGGAAACATGATCGTGTACATGGTCTGCAACCAGTTACGATACCCCTTGGGTGTCACGGTGCCTCGCCCGAGCTCCACTGGACCCACAGATTCTCACGCGAACGTCCCCGAGAGCAAAACAGACCCGCTGCCAGCTTGTCTCCGTCCCACAGTACAGGAGTCAAGGAACTGTTCCACCAGAAGATGACGGATTCGCGCCCTGCCATCGGCATGATGAAGAAGGTATCGGGAGTCACGAGACCATGCAACGCTCTGCCACTGTGGCAACCTCCAGTGCCAGTGGCCATGTGCCCGTTTCAGTCATAGCTGTCGATGTCATGGTGTTAACATTGGCACATGCATGGGTCGTCGGCTACAGAGGCACATTGGTAGAAGTGTTCAGCGCACTGTGTGTTCAGACATACTTGTACTCTTTTCTTTGGGGGGGGGGGGGGGGAGGGACGTGGGGAGTCATCAGTGGTTTGATACGGCCCGCCACAAATTCTTCTGCTGTGCTAACTTCTTGATCTCAGAGTAGCACTTGCAACCTATGTCATCTATTATTTGCTGGAAGTATTCCAATCTCTGTCTTCCTATACAGCTCCTCTAGTACAATGGAAGTCATTCCCTCATGTCTTAACAGATGTCCTATCATCCTGTCCCTTCTCCTTACCACTTTTTTACCACATATTCCTTTCCGATTCAGCACAGAAGTTCCTCATTCCTCACCTTATCTGTCCACCTAATTTTCAACATTCGTCTGTAGCACCACATCTCAAATGTTTCAATTCTCTTATGTTCCTGTTTTCCCACACTCCATGTTTCACTACCATACAGTGCTATACTCCAGAAGTACATTCTCAGAAATTTCTTCCTCAAATTAAGGTCGATATTGGATATTAGTAGACTTCTATTGGCCAGGGATGCCCTTTTTGCCATTACTAGTCTGCTTTTGATGTTCTCCTTGCTCCGTCCGCTACTCGTTATTTTACTGCTTAGGTAGCAGAATTCCTTAACTGCGTCTGCTTCGTGACCATCAATCCTGATGTTAAGTTTCTCACTGTTCTCATTTCTACTACTTCTCATTACCTCCGTCTTTCTTCGATTTACTCTCAATCCATACTCTGTACTCATCAGACCATTCCATTCAGCAGATCGTGTAATTCTTCTTCACATTCACACACTATAGCAATGTCATCAGCGAATCGTATCATTGATATGCTTTGACCTTGAATTTTAATTCCGCTCCTGAACCTTATTTGCATCATTGATTCCTCGATGTACAGATTGAACAGTAGGGGTGCAAGACTACATCCTTGTCTTACACCCTTTTTAATAAGAGCCCTTCGTTTTTGGTCCTCCACTCTTATTATTCCCTTTTAGCTGTTGTACGTATTGTATATGACCCGTGTCTCCCTGTAGCTTACCCCTATTTTGCTCAGAATTTCGAACATCTTGCACCATTTTCCACTGTCGAACGCTTTCTCCAGGTCGACAAATCCTGTGAACGTGTCTTGATTTTTCTTTAGTGTTGCTTCCACTATTAACCATAACTTCAGTTTTGCCTCTCTCGTGCCTTTACCTTTTCTAAAGCCAAACTGATCGTCATCTACCGCATTCTCAATTTTCTTTTCCACTCATCTGTATATTATCCTTGTCAGCAAGTTGGATCCACGAGCCGTTAAGCTGATTGTGCGATAATTCTCGCTCTTGTCAGCTCTTGCCGTCTTCGAAATTGTGTGGATGATGTTTTTTCGAAAGTCAGATGGTTTATCGCCAACCTCATACATTCTACACACCAACGTAAATAGTCGTTTTGTTGCTACTTCCCCCATCGATTTTAAAAATTCTGATGAGATATTATCTAGCCCTTCTGCCTTATTTGATCTTAAGTCCTGCAAAGCTCTTTTAAATTCCGACTCTAATACCGGGTCCACTAACTCTTCTAAATCGACTCCTGTTTCTCCTTCTATCAAATCAGACAAATCTTCCCCCTCACAGAGACTGTCAATGTATTCTTTCCGCCTATGCGCTCTATCCTCTGCATTTAACGGTGGAGTTATCGCTGCACTCTTAATGTTATCACCCTTGCTTTTAATGTCACCGCAGGTTGTTTTGACTTTCTTGTATTCTGAGTCAGTCCTGCCAACAATCATTTCTTCTTTGATTGTTTCACATTTTTCATGCAGCCCTTTCGTCTTAGCTTCCCTGCACTTCCTATTTATTTCGTTCCTCAGCCACTTGTATTTCTGTATTCCTGAGTTTCCCAGAACATTTTTCTGTTTCCTTCATTCATAGATCAATTGAAATATTTTTTTATGTTACCCTTGGTTTCTTCGCAGTTACCTCATTTGTACCTGTGCTTTCCTTCCTAACCTCTGTTATCGCCCTTTTTAGGGACGTCCATTCCTCTTCAACTGTACTGCCCACTGAGATATTCCTTATTGCTGTATCTATATGTTTTCTACCCAGCATGGAAGTTTGATGCTAGAGCCGCCACAGTTCGCTGCCTGTCCTTTTTACCAATCTGCCCAGCCTACGATATCCGACACCTTTAATGCGGGGTGGCTGCCCAACCTCTGCATGTGGTTTCACTCTGGTTTCGCCACGTTCTGAAGACACTCACCACAGGGCTCCTCTAACACCCGACAACACGTGCCGTTTCCGAAATGCTGGTGCTGGGCTTCTAGGCCATCACAGTCTGCCCTCGGTCAGACCCAGACAGATCGCACGCCTTCCCCATTCCACACGTGGACAGCAGGCATGCTCACCGATACTGCATGCAGTGTGCATGTGTCAGACCACCAGTTGGCGCTGTTGTCGCCTGGACGGGGTTACATCGATAGCAGATCGGTGGTCACAATGTGTTGGCCGATCAGTGAATGATGACATGCTACCGGAAAAATATCTGCAGGAGTATGAAGGCAGGCTGACAGCACGCTTTAAATGTTGATAGATGTTTCGACACAGTATGTACTAAATACAGGACAGTGTTAAACAGATAATTTTAATACCCACTCACGTAGTGGATTCAGATCGCACGGAACAGGGATATTTCGACTGGCAGTCTACACACAGTTTGAATTGCAGCTTTATCCGAAATAACTCGTACTAGTGCAATGGGTAACGCGAGCACAGAGAGTGTTTTCCAAGTCGAAAACGTAGCTGTTGCTCAGTGATTTGAGTGGCGATTTTGAGAATTGGAGCTGGCTAGGCAGATGTATGCACACGCCGATGGGAAACTTTTCAGAACGACAGAGATGAGATACCGGTACAGAGCGAGAGGTCCGTTCAAGGCTTCATGAGAGACGCCGGACTGCACCTGTGGCACTTGAACTGCCGTTCGCAGGAGCCCTAAGACTTGGCTCGTCTGTACACTGGCGGCCAGCGGGGGTGGGTGCTGCCGACTCCAGAGCTTGAGTCCGGCCTGCTCAGCAGACTTGCAGCCTTTGCCGTCGACTTCCCGCCTGCCTCCCAACACGCTCTCACCTCCCGGAATCACACCCTCTTTACATCCACCACCATGTCCTGTCTGCCCACATTTACACAGGAAACCAAAAATCCTCATCATTATAATGGACATACGACGGGTGTTCAGTAAGTAACGCAACACTGTTTCTATGCCAACAGTTATGTTTTATTCAGGGTACCAAGACACCATACTATCCCCCAGTTCTCTGGCTCCTAAACTCTATTTTTGAACACAACGTCGGTTCAGTACGACATCCTTACGCCGCCTCATTGGGAGGGCCTCATGGCACCACTCTACTGGGCGATGACGGAGCCAGCCTCCTGCTGCATCGATAATTTCCCCATCATCCACGCACTGCTTCCCGCAGTGGTTATCCTTCATTGGCCCAAACAGATGGCAATCGGAATGTGTGAATTCAGTGATGTAGTATGCACGAGGAAGAACAGTCCCATGAAGGTCTGTGAGCTCGTCTCGGGTGTGTAGACTTGTCAAAGGCCTTCCACAATCATGGATGACGGCGGCGTGTTTGTTGCTGTCAGAAGTAGTTCAACTTGCCGCGAAACTGAAGTAGATGCTACCTGTGAGCTAGAGGTCATTGTTGGCAACCGGAATAAAATAATAACTGGATCCTTTTACCGACCTCCCAATTCAGGTGATACAGTTGCTGAAAGGTACAAACAAAACTTGAGTTTGAATTCAAACACCAACCCGACTCATACGATTATAGTTCGTGGTGACTTTAATTTACCCTCGGTATGTTGGCGAAAATACATGTTTAATTCCGGAGGTACGCATAAAACATCATCCGAAAGTGTGCTAAAGGCATTCTCTCAAAATTATTTCGAGTAGTTAGTTTATGAGCCCACGCGAATAGTAAACGGTTGTGAAAACACATTTGACCTCTTAGCAGCAAATAATCCTGAGTTAATAACCAGCATCACAATCGGTATAGGGATTAGTGAACACAGGGTTGTCGTAGCGAGCTTGAATATTGTAATCCGCAAATCCACGAAAAATAGACCTATTCAAAAAAGCAGATAAAAATGCATTTGATGTCTTCCTGAGAGACAATCTCCACTCATTCCTAATTAATAATGTAAGTGTAGACCAGATGTCGCTTGAATTCAGAGAAGTAGTGTCGGCAGCAACTGAGATATTTATACCAAATAAATTAACAAACGACGGAGCTGATCCTCATTGGTACACAAAACGGGTCAGAACACTGTTGCAGAAATAACGAAACAAACATGCACAAATTTAAACAGACGCAATATCCCCACGATTGGCGATCTTTTACAAGCTCGGAATTTGGCGTGCACTTCAATGTAAGATGCCTATAACAGTTTCCACAACGAAACTGTCTCGAAACCTGGCAGAAAATCCACAGAGATTCTGGTCGTATGTGAATGGCAATAAACAATCAATGTGTGCTCTGCGTGATAGCAACGGAGATACTATCGAAGACAGTGCTGCCAAAGCCGAGTTACTGAACACAGCCTTCCGAAATGCCTTCACAAAAGAAGACGAAGTAAATATTCTAGAATTCGAATCCAGAACAGTTGCCAACATGACTAACGTAAATGTAAATATCCTCGGAGTAGTGAAGCAAATTAAATCGCTTAACAAAAGCAAGTCTTCTGGTCCAGACTATATACCAATCAGGTTCCTTTCGGAGTATGCTGATGCATTAGCTCCATACTTAACAATCAAATAAAACCGTTCTCTCGACGAAAGATCCGTACCCAAAGACTGGAAAGTTGCACAGGTCACACCAATATTCAAGCAAGTAATCCACTGAATTACAGGCCCATATCGTTAACGTCGATATGTAGCAGGATTTTGGAACATATAGCCTATTGTGTTCGAACATCATGAATTACTTCGAAGAAAACGGTCTGTTGACACACAGTCAACATGGGTGTAGAAAACATCGTTCCTGTGAAACACAACTAGATCTTTACTCGCCCGAGATGTTGAGTGCTATTGGCAAGGTATTTCAGATTGATTCCGCATTTCTGGATTTCCGAAAGGCTTTTGACACTGTACCACACAAGCGGCTTGTAGTGAAATTGCGTGCCTATGGAATATCATCTCAGTTATGTAACTGGATTCATGATTTCCTGTCAGAGAGGTCACAGTTCGTAGTAACTGACGGAAAGTCATCGAGTAAAACAGAAGCGATTTCTGGCGTTCCCAAGGTAGTGTTATAGGCCATGTGGTGCTCCTTATCTACGTAAACGATTTGGGAGACAATCTGAGCAGCCGTATTAGGTTGTTTGCAGATGTCGCTGTCGTTTATCAACTAGTAAAGTCATCAGAAGATCAAAAGAAATTGCGAAACGATTCAGAAAAGATTTCTGATTGGTGTGACTATTGGCAGTTGACCCTAAGTAACGAAAAGTGTGAGGCCATCCACATGAGTGCTGTAAGGAATCCGGTAAACTTCGGTTACACGGTAAATCAGTAAATCTAAAGATCATAACTTCAACTAAATACCTAGGACTTACAATTACGAACAACTTGAATTGGAAGGAACACAGAGAAAGTGTTGTGGGGAAAGCTAGCCAAAGGTTACGTTTTATTGGCAGGACACTTAGAAAATGTAACAGACCTACTAAGGAGACTGCCTACACTGCGCCTGTCCGTCCTCTTTCAGAATTCTGCTGCGCATTGAGATCCTTACGAAATAGAATTGACGGACTTCATCGAAAAATTTGAAGGAAGGACGTTTTGTATTATCGCGAAATAGGGGAGAGAGTGTCACTGAAATTATACAGGATTTAGGCTGGATGTCATTAAAACAAAAGCGTTTTTCCTTGCGGAGGAATCTTCTCACAAAATTCCAGTCACCAACTTTCCCCTCCGAATACGAAAATATTTTGTTGACACCGACCTACATAGGGAGGAACGATCACCACGACAAAATAAGGGAAATCAGAGATTATACGGAAGATATAGACGTTCGTTCTTTTCGCGCGCTACACGAGATTGGAATAATAGAGAATTGTGCAGGTGGTTCGATGAACCCTCTGCCAGGCACTTAAATGTGATCTGCAGAGGATCCATGTAGATGTAGATGTAAAATTCAGTTCGCATTTTTGTGACGCCAAACATGCAGAAGTCGTTTCTTCAGTTCACCGAATGTAGCGCAGTACGCTTCAGATTTGACCTTCGCACCATGAGGGAGGAGATCGAACAGAATAACCCCTTCACCCCTTCAGAATCCGACAAGACGGACGCCGTTACTTTACCATCTGACGGTACAGCTTTCAGTTTTTTCTTCAGAAGTGGGGCTGTGTGGCGCCACTCCATGGATTGTCGATTTTTCTTAGTTTCGAAGTGATGAATCCAAGTTTCATAGCATGTGACGATGTCAAACAAAAAATTGTAACTATCAGTCACGTAATGTGCAAGCATTTCCGCACAGACGGTCCTTCCATGAAGTTAAAATCTTCTGGGCTATTAGGCCGCTTCATATTTCCTGTAAAACAATCGACGTTTCGGCCTCTCTGCTGGGATCTTCTTCAGGATCTTCCGGTGTCCACTGCTGCTAGAACACGCTTTTTGTTAGGTGACGAGGAACCCAGCGGGCGGACACCTTTGAGTAGTTCACCTGGTGGACGAGCGTGTCAGCGCTAACAACACGGACGTCCAGTTCTGCAGCGAGATGTCTGAGTGTGATCCGCCGATCATCTCGAATGAGAGTGTCCGCACGTTCCAACACTGCAGGAGTCACAGCTGTGTGTGGACGGCCGGCACGCGGCAGATCGGAAGGTCTTGCGCGACCTTGCGATGACGTCAGATGCTTCGCCCAACGACTCCCCGTGCTTTCGTTCACTGCCACGTCACCGTAGACATTCTGCACGCGCCTGTGAGTATCTGCGACACTTTGGTGTTCCGCCAATAGAAATGAGAAATTCTGTCTGCTTGGAACGCACCTCTGTTAGAGACGCCATTTTAAAGGCTACGTATTGTCCCCCACCAGCTATCGGAGCTCCATGAGACAATCGGCGGGAATGTTCCAATATGTACCATACAAAATTCCGTATTTTTTCAATCAAAAATTTCCGAGAAAAAATATGTTGCGTTACTTATTGAACGCCCCTAGTGTAGTGGTTTTAATTTCTGTGATGCGCCTCTGAGCTGCATACGTTGAATATCTCGTCACGTATATTTACCTGACGCACTGCGCCATTCCTTGTTTTTTACTCGTGTAAGAGAGTCAGAGTGTTACAGTGTTTTTCCACCTACACTTACACAGTTGACAGTAAGCTAATAAGATAGCTGATTACTCAACAGTCTTCGGATCGGTTAAAACAATAATCCAACAGGATCTGCCTTTATATGCGGTAGTGTGGCTCACAGGTGAGTACACGCCGGAAATGAAGCAGCAGTCAGAGCACTGAATGGCAGCAAGTGGACCCACAGTAAATAAAAAAAAAGAAAAAAATTATATTCAGCTGCCTAAAAATTTATGGTCAGATTATTCTACCACGCAAAAGACATTATCCCCGCTAGTTGGGCTACGAAGGATACGAGAATATTTTATAAAAGGGCGACTCAAGTCCCCTTTAGGAAAAGCACCAAGAAAGAGCAATAAGAGCCCTAGACTAAGAAATACAGGAGAAGATTCAGTGTCTCTGGAAGCAAACAACGCTGAGCCCGAGAGAAGTGACCTCGGAGCCATCTGATAAAGTTTATCTCGGTTGAGAGATAATCTCGCGAGAGAACATTGAAAGGTCTCTGTTGGATTCCTTTCATGTTTAATTTCTTAAATCTGTTGCCATTTATGGAATAAATTCCTCTTATAAATGTACTGTGGCGTTTCTGACTATCTGGGAGGAGACTGAGCAGTGGAACGTGTTATTTTTACACATAAACAAGAACGATCTGTCACACTACTACACTTTAAAGCACAGTTTATATGTAATTCTTATATGTAATTCATGTCACACAGTCTCATACGGAACCTACATCCGCTTTCTTTTATATACTGTATATGATAAGATACTGTCATCCCCCTTCCCGTTTGTGTGAGAGGATGAATGAGCATATGTATTTCTAGTTGCATGCTTGAGGGTAGCAGACAAGGCTGTCTGCTAGAGAACAGTAGGACCAACGTCGGAACAGGTAGCTACGCTTCCTAAAAGCAAAGAGGTTTCTATCCTTAGTATGGTCCTGTCCGTCCGTTGTCATGTTGGTATAGGAAGCTGCCCCTCTGGCCACTTCCGTTGGTCTTTGTGAGCCACCCTCGAGAAAGCACGCTGGGCGGTAGGGCAGTTGCAGTGTGGCCGTGGCGAGCGTCTGAAGTGGTAAGATCTCCGGCTAAGCGCGTGTCTGTTAAGTCCGTAGGACAATGGATTTCTTAAGTTCAGCCTAACTGAAAATTTAATCACTTTTATTTCGGGTTTAGGTCTAAAATATCCGATGTTATCTTAAATTGCAGCGCAGTGTAATTATCGTGTGAAGTTCAGATTATTTTCCGGTAGTTGCTTTGTTACTACTTTGTGAGTAAAGTGGAACCACGTGTTGATCAGTAACTCTAACTAAGTTCATCAATCTTAAATCCGAAAGTGCGTGAGATTATAACGTCTCGTCTTGAGAATATTTTTTTAATATAGCAACTTTTCTTTATGCTTTTCTTTATGTTCAACCCACGTGGGGTGTACTTTGCGAGACCAGTACCACGTGCTTATATAACTGTTTGACCCATCAGGTTAATAGTAAGACGTTAGTAACCAGTTCAAGGTTTTTCTTTTGTCAATTGCTTTTCGATCTAATGTATTTTAATTATCAAAATTATTGTGGAGTTGTACGCTTTGTGTAAACCAAGTTGACCACGTGGAGCATGTGGTGTAATCATCAAAGTAGCCCTCAGCTATTCTTTTTGCGAAGACTTCACAAAGAGTTAATATGAATTTAGTATACCAGTGTGTGGTAATTACATGACGGACAGGATTTTGGTATGAACGTAATTTCTTTGGGTAAAAAACTGAATCTGTTGGTTGTGGTTAATTTCTTCTTGTTTATGTTTCAATGTTCTTCGTGTGTTATTTTATGAAAGCAGTGTTGTGTGCAGTCTCCCAATCTTGGCTCCATATTTTATGTGTTCCGTAAGATTACAATCTCACATTCTTTTCAATCGTAAATAAGGCACCAGCTCAGTTATAACTCAAGTATAATATGCTGAAATTTCAATGAACAATCTTAAAATAAATATCCAAATATAAACTGATTTCTTTCCTTTTATTTACATTCTCCTTTTTATATATATATTACCGGTTTTGTATGACTATTTAAAGATTATCATTAATGTTAGTCTGCGTGGTAAACCTAAACTAAATATCTGATGAAACAGTTGCCCAGTAAGCGACGGTTAACGTCCCCAGACAGATCACGGGTTTTAACCACTTTCATTGTCTATTAGCACCGAATCCAGCATACCAAAATTAAAGTTACAATATTACACATCAGCATACAAAATTAAAGTTACAATATTACACATGGCGACCCTGTTCTGTGATTCCGCTAGACTCTGGAATCTCTGAAACGTTAGATTGCGAGCGTGTTATAATCTTAATTTTTTTTCCCTACAGCGCTCAAACAACTTCTGCGTTGTTTCCGAGCAGACTTTCGAAAGATTCACGGCGTTGTTGATCGGCGTTGCGTTGTTTGTCTTGTTTTGTTTTTTATACTTGTGTGTTTTATATGTCTGTGTGTTTTTTATTCTCGCTTGTAAATTCCACTGTTTCGATCTAAGATAAAAATTTGTTTTGCGTGTGAAAAAGTGCGTACTAGGTTGGGTATCTTTCGTGTGACTGTCGTAATTTTTGTGCGACACATTTATTTTGATTAGTGTGTCGCATACCGGTTATAAATTGCACTAATGCAGACACGTAACCAAACTAAAAGTAAGCGGTCCGACAACCTAAGCAACATGGACCAAGGGGATAATTTAATTTCGAATGTTAACGCGTCGGGCGGTTCCGAAAATGCAATGGGGAATACTTCAGACGAAATGCAAGACAGGACGAACGGGCTCACATCAGAGCCACAAATTAATTTGCCTCCAACTAACCAAATTGATTTGGCAGAACTCATGAAAGCCTTATTGCAACAAAATAAAGAATCATTTGAAAAATCGTCCCGAGAACAAAAAGAATCATCCGAAAAATCGATCCGCGAGCTAGGCGAACAAATGACGCATAAATCTGAAAAATCGATCCGAGAGCTAGGCGAACAAATAGACAAAAAACTAATCCAGCAGACAAATAAAGTCGACAAGTCGATTCAGAGAGTGTCCGATGATATCTCACAAAGAATAAACAATCTGGCAAGTGAGATAAAAAGTGATATTATGAAAGAATTAGGCCGTACATTTGAACAAATCGATGATCGTCTGCAAGCTTTAGAACAGAGTAAGCGGAGGGGCGATACCGAATCTAAAGAAAGCGAAGAACGGCTACTTAGGAATTTCCAAGAGCTGAGGGAAGAATGCCAAAGGGAACACCAGCAGGTAATGTCGAGGGTCCAAGAGGCGGAAACGCATTGTCCCACGTCCGTTAGCAACACAATAGCGGACAACAGTTTAGCGATCCACGCGTTGGAACAGCAAGTAGAACAATTGAAGCAGACTGGGGCGGAGGACAAGAGACAAATTGATGATAAGATTGCGGCATTAGCGGACACTGTAGGCACGATGAAGCTGACGGAAAGCGAGAACAATACTACACCGGTAGCGGCCGCAGAGACCGAAGAAGTGCGTTCGCTTCTTAGATTTCAGAAGGGACAGTTTGAAGTGAACAGGCAAAACAGAGCTGTAACAGGCGAATTACAAGAACGCGTGGCGCATCTGGAAAACCGCATGGCGTGTGATTCCGAACTCGCCAATAGCACTAAAAATAGCCGTACGAACAGTGCAGAGAGGGACTCCGGCCACGAGGGAGATTTTGACGACAGGGAAGAATGTAATTTGAGGGGCAGACATGAGAAAAATAGAAACATTCAAGGGCCTCGACAGGAGGAAATGCGGGGATTTGATTTCAAACATTTCCTTACGGTGAGAAAGTTTGAGATATTCCGAAATTCGCAAAAAGGAATACATCCACGAGCATGGCTCGAGCAATTTGAGTTCTGTCTTCCTCCCGACTGGGCAAGTTCACATAAGATAGAATATATGTGTGGCTATTTGGAAGGCGAACCGGCGATTCGCATGAGGTCGGCAGCGCGTCACTGCAACTCCACTCGGGAGTTTCGACAAGCCTTTCTGTCCGCCTATTGGTCGGAAGCGGCACAAGACAGGGTCAAACATGGCATAATTATGCTGCCAAATTTGAACCAGTCTGGTTTCGGCAGCCCTGCACGCCTATTCGACCACATGCTGCAGGCAAATCAATTCCTATACGACCCATACGGGCCTGCGGAACTAATTAGGATATGCATCACCAAATTGCCGATGCACTTGCGGCACGTCATTCTTGCGGGACGATGCAAAGAGGACGTGGAAACGTTCAAGACGCTTCTCCAAGAGTTGGAATACAATACAGGAGAATGCCCACCTAACCAGGCACGAAGTTATTACGGGGCACAGCAGCGCGACCGCAGTCGTGGCCGTATTACTAATCAACGGCGTGACTGGTCGTCGCGACGCGAACGGAACAATAATCGGGACAGGCCGTATAGAAACTGGGAGGGTTGAGGTGGCGTTCCAAACCACGTCCGCTGGGCTGTGGACCAACTGACTCCTCTGTATCATCTGGTTCGGCATCAGACTCGTCTTCCTCGTGCGTGTAACACGTCTCTCCAGATCGACGAGGGCAATGTTGTGACGGCGCAAAAGGACATGCTGCATGCTCTGCACCATTTCTACGTTAGGCTAAATTATGTACCCATTAATCTTTTTTTCTTTAAAGTCAGTACCGCCATTAGACTGTTGTTTATTTACAGTGTTACATTTACACTTACACAATCATGATATCGTCTTCAAAGTGCCATTATCAAGTGTCTTTTGAAAGTAGGTTAGACAATAACAGTGGAATACATAACAAATGACATGGCCATATAAGAATCTATATTTGTAATGCTTACTTACAAGTGTTATAAATTTCCTAAGATGGCATACTGTCGAATTAAAATGCACTATTAGACACAGAGTCGATGGTTCTGGCAAGGCCTACTGCTTTGCTTCATAACTGAGTACACCATCTTGACTGAATGACAGTTGGCTAAGTGTCAAATTGTCTTGGTCAAAGAAATTCCTCTTACCCGCACGTGACTTTTTTAAAATCTTTGGACTCAGTGTCCTGTAGGATATGATAGGTTAGGAGAAATTTATTTTCTTTGATAGCTGTTACATCTTTGCATTACCTGTTTATCTCAGTATACCATGAAGTTGCCAGCTCATAAACATAAACCGTAACAAACCTGTCGATAACATCCGCTGCATCCATAAATATAGCAGTCCAGTTAGTCATTGATGTTGTTTAAAGTACCCTTTCCTCCCTCTGAGATATACTACTTTAATGAGGAATCAATATATCTCACCCCAAACTTCTGTCAATAACCAAAGGACAATCTGACTGTCTCAATAAAACCTTTTATTTTATTAAATTTATGGAATAAATTTTAGTATCACAACTATTTAACACATAAAATACTATGATACACGAATCCACACAGAGAATATACCGATACACACTTGAGCCATACCTCCACCTTGGACACATCATTCCCACACAATGACCCAACATATGCTATATTTAGTCCTAGCTGTAACATTTAAAAGTGCCCATTTACCATAGGTGTATCTTAATTTTAAAAAAGTCTGTCACTTCACATTTTTATTCTTATTCCTTTATTTGTAACCCTTTTGTCCCCCCCCCCCCCACTATAATAGCTTCTTCATTTTATTAGTCAAAATGGTTCAAATGGCTCTGAGCACTATGGGACTCAACTGCTGAGGTCATAAGTCCCCTAGAACTTAGAACTAGTCGAACCTAACTAACCTAAGGACATCACACACATCCATGCCCGAGGCAGGATTCCAACCTGCGACCGTAGCGGCCTCGCGGTTCCAGACTGCAGCACCTTTAACCGCACGGCCACTTCGGCCAGCTTTTTATTAGTCATTTTATAACCCACCCCCGATCCATCCTTCTATACCCTCCTCCCTTACATTTACACACCATACGCCTACATACGTCAATGAATGATTCATAGTATTCTTGACCTTGTGTTTCTTCTCAATTGTTTATTACCGCTCTAAGAAGTAATTATGATCAATAATGTTACATTTGTGTTTGTTGTTAAAGAAATACGAATTAATCCATTTGTTCGGTATTCCGTGTTCACTCAATCCACAGTTCATGTCTCTGTTATTGTGCTGCCTGCGGCTGGGGTCTCACAGCTCTTATATTTGAAGCATTCAAACCTCAGATGATTGAAGTGTTGTGAATTCAATGTAATTGGTCACCTACAATTTCAGTTTAGTATATGGCATTAATTTCCATTACATCGTAGTAGTAGGACACCTGGAATATTACCACTCAGATTTTCATAATTTGCTTCTGTCGTTCGAAACTAAGTTTTGACACCTTATGAATCTTCAAGTCATATACCACAGCCTACTGGCTACTTAAAAACATATTATAGTATTAAGTACTTTTTATTTTTGAAGATTGCAATATTGCAGATTTATGTTCCAGATGTTGGACAACCTTCAAATGTGCCCAATGACATCAGTCCTGCAGAGAACTTGGACACAACAGAAGATGAAGTCACCATCCTGAAGAACCCAGCACAACAGCTTCAGGCTGGAATTGAAGCTTTAAAGAGAAAACTCATCCTCTCTCAGAAAAGGGAGAGAGGAGTGTGTTTAGAAAAAGACAACCTGCTCGCCAGTGTGCATGGTTTATTCGGTGCAGAACAGTTTGCAGTGTGAACAAAGGGGACATGTAAAGGTAGCAAATGGTCAGTGAAAACACTGCAGAAAGGACTAAATATTAGACTAGCTTGTGGTGGTATGGGGTACAAAGTCCTGCTGGAAAATAAATTTCCATTTCTTTCAGACAGAACCCCGAGAATTTCACTACTGAATGTAAAATTTAGACCTGGTGTGCTGAAGGAGCTAATGAGTTCCCTGAAAGTCGAGCTTGCCCTCATGTTACCGGTGGAGAAGCATCGTGCTCCCACGATGGATGAAGTTAGTATCGCTCCATCATTCGAATACGATTGAAGCAACGGCTGCTTCATTGGTACTGATATGGCACACCTCCATCAAATCTTGCCCTTGCAACTACTATAGCTTCTCATGTGTTAGTTTTTATGCTGGGTGGTACCACCTCAAGATGGAAACAAATCATAGGTTACCATTACCTCAGATGTTAGGTCACACAGTGCTTAGAGCCATTTTACCATTACACGTGGCCATCTTTTTTCCAGTTCTCAAGTCAAAGAGATCACTATAAACATTATTAGAGAATCTCGGGCACTCGAACAATGCTCACTGCATCGTGTCAAATACGGCAGGGCAAAATCGAGCTGAGTGGCGAGAATTTGGAATTGTTGTCGAGAGGTTTTCACAATTAGTTTCTACCAGTATCCTTTTTTTTGAATTGTTGAATTGGAAGATGCAACACTGATGATGTGCCACGAAAATTGCTCTGGGCCACAAACTCCGTTACAGCATGGAACTAAGTTTCTGTTGATGACGTTCTTATGTCGCATGTTCTCGAAATTCCTTCCGTGTTAAATATGAACAAAAAGTTCAAGTTCACAAGAAATATCTCCATCGTCGTTATCAAAAACAACAGATTGCCACTGGGCTACCAGACAAGGGGTCGGTGGCGGCCCCATCGTTTACATTGCCGAGCTATATCGAATGCTGTTTTCTCAAGTTTTGATGTAAATAATTTGGCGAGTCACTTTATAGTCTCCTAGGGGTAAGATAATGACCGTCATTCCGGTGAAAGCCAAAGCCCTACATTCTGATGTCTACAGCCTCTTACACAGCAGAAAATGTAAGACATGAATGGCGTGTCGCATTTTTTATTGAACAAAACATCCATGTCCGTCTTCCGAGATTTACCTACTCCTTTCTCTTCATTTGTATTAAACATATTTTAGTTTTCTAACATTCTGTACTTTTTTCGAGTGTTTTTCGGTGGTTTGGTAAACAGTACCATCATACACAGTGCCTAAAACTCGTCACGGCGTAACCAGCGTCTGACAGGCATACGCAGACGTAAAAAGCACCTGCCGTAGAAAATTGCCGTGTCGCTGCACGCCTCACGCGGTTATACACGTCTGTGACGTCACGACATCAGCACTTGTGACACGCTTATTAGGAGTTAGTCTGACCCAGCACATCCAGGCTGGAGAGGTCGGCCGTACATTCCTTTCACTACATTAATGCTTTGTAAGTGTCCAGAATTATGAAGGGCAGATTCTACATTTGTTTTTTGCCTCCTCAGCGGTATTGTGCTGCGTGGTACTCGTATTTGTCTGTCTTCTCTGTAGAAGCAGTGGAGATAACTCAGTGCAGTCGCACAGCGTCGCTTAGGTGGTCTGCGGGACGGCACGCTTGCCACGCGTCGCCGCTGATTCTGCATAAAGCCTCGATGCAGCTGACATCAGTACCCCATTCCCACCCGCTTCCTTTCTTCCCCCTCCACCTCAATTTCCATATAAAAATACATATTCCTCACACACTGTCAGTCGAACAACGACGAATAGAATACTGAATTTTTTTGTTTTAGTCTTCAGTAGCAGTTTATTTATTTTGCTACTGGTTACGTTTACTTCCCAAGTAGATGTAACGTGTCAAATACAAAAATCTGACACAGTTACTTCGGAAGTGAGGATCACGAATGCGTGCCAGAGGATGGCCTGAGGATGGTAGTGTGGACCGCAACTGGTGGCTGGGAGGCAAAATAAACAAACTGTGGCTATAGACTGAAACCAACATTTTCAAAACAAAAATAAGCGCTCATTTTCACCTTCTTGTATCAGTCCACCTCAACATTATTTCACCTTGGTGTGAGGGTGGTTTGATCGACCTGTTATAAGTAGTCACGTAATCAGTTTGATAGTTTATGCTTAACGGACCTGAAAGCATCGACGTACAGTGAGTTTTCCTTAGTCACCAATGTATTTGTTTACTGTAACAGACTTGTCCGAGTTGGCTACACCACCCTGTCGCGCACTTTGGTCCACCCTCCTACGTACTACGCACTTGGCTGAGGTTCAGGCACTTTTTTTTTGTTTTTTGCTTTATTGTGATTTATTCCCCTGCCCCATATGTGCAGGGGAGGGCTGTCAGCGGCACAATCCGCCGTTCTTCAGCCGAGCGACATGACAACTAAAATAAGAAGAAAATGTTACATACATAAGGCGATAAAAAAGGGGAACATAAAACAGAGTAAAGGGAGAAAATGAAGGTAAAATTAGACTGACATGGAGACGTTCACAGGGGACAGTTAAAAAAGTCACCAGGAATTTAAAAAACACTTTTGGCGATGCTTAAAACACAGAGAAGACACTGAATGGACATGCACGGGTTAAAAGTCGGCCACAGTATTAAAAAAAACTCCAGAACAACACACTTAAAACCCACTTGTAGCACACACGACAAAGAATAAAACTGCCAGATGGGACCTGCTGAGGGAAAGGTCGGAGAGGATGGAAAAGAAGGGAGAGCAAGGGGCAGCAGGGGAAGTGGCGGGATGAAGAGAATAAGGGTGTCAGCAGGTACACAAAGAGGCCAGGAGATACGTGTGGTGGGAGATGAAGAGGGAAGACAGGGCAGGAGGAAGTGCAGAGACACTGAAAGAGGGCACAAGAGAGGGAGGGAAGTAGGAGGGGGAAACCGCTCAGGAGAAGAAAGGGGGAGGAAAGGGAGCCCTGAGGAGGAGGCAGGAAGATGGGGTTAGATTTGGTAGGAAGGGTAGATGTCAGGGTGAAGCTCATCATCTGGGAGGGGCAGATGGTGGATGTTGAGAAGGAGGGTGTGAAGATGGAGAAAGGGTGGGACACAATGGTAAAGGTGCAGCAACTGGTTGGGGCTGGAGAGGAAGGGAGACACCTAGGGGTGAGGGGGATCAAGGCGGCTGACAATACATAGTGTGCGGATGTGTTCAAGGAAAAGGAGAAGGTGGGGGAGGGGGATGAGGTCGTAGAGGATGCTCGTGGGGGATGGAAGGCGGATGTGGAAGGTGAGGTGGAGTGCAAGGCGTTCGAGGATTTGGAGGGCTTTATAGAACTGGAGAGGGGCGGAAATCAAAGCTACACGGGCATAATAGAGGATAGAGTGGATCAAGGATTTGTAGGTGTGAAGGATGGTGGAAGGATGCAGACCCCACGTCCGGCCAGACAGGTGTTTCAGGAGGCGGAGGTGGTTGTGAGGTTTGTTTTGGATGGTAAGGAGATGGGGAGTCCAGGTGAGGTGGCGGTCGAGTGTGAGGCCTAGGTATTTGAGGGTAGGAGTGAGGTGGATAGGACAGACATAAATGGTGAGGTAGAAACCATGGAGGTGGAAGGAGCAGGTGGTGCGGCCTATGATCATCGCCTGGGTCATGGAGGGATTGATACGGAGGAACCTCTGGTTGCACCAAGTGGTGAATTGGTCAAGGTGGGTTTGGAGGGTATGTTGGGACTATTGAAGGGTAGGATAAAGGGCTAGGAAGGCGGTGTCATCAGCAAACTGGAGTAGATGAACAGGTGGGGAAGCTTTGGGCATATCAGCAGTGTACAGGAGATAGAGAGGGTAAAGGATGGAACCTTAGGGCACACCGGCAGAGGGATAGAAAGTACTGGAGTTGGAACTGTGGATAGTCATATAGGAGGGACGATGGGAGAGGAAGGAAGCAACGAGATCGATGAAGTTGATGGGGAGAGCATACGTCTGGAGTTTGAAGAGGAGCTGGGGATGCCAGACACGGTCATAGGCGATCTTGAGATCAAGGGAAACAAAGATAGCAGAGCAACGGGAGTTAATTTGGAGGGAAAGAAGAGTGGGAAGGTTAAGGACTTGGTCGTCAGTGGAGAAGGAAGGCCAGAAACCACATTGGGTAAGGGGAAGGATGTGATGTTGGTTAAGGTGGCGGTGAATACGGTGAGAGAGGATGACCTCGATGACCTTACTGAACATGGAGGTGAGGCAGATGGGACGGTAGGAAGAGGTATCAGAGGAGGGTTTGTTAGATTTAGGGAACAGCAGGACATGGGAAGTCTTCCACAGGTCGGGGTAAAATCCAGTGGAGAGGAGGACATTGTAGAAGGTAGCAAGGACAGGCAGGAAGGATGTGGGGGATTCCTTGAGGTGGCAGTAGATGACGCCATCATGACCAGGGGCGGTGTTGCGTTTGGAGCGGAGGTCGATTGTGGTGATGATGCAGTGATGGGAGTGTTGATGTCTGAGGGGGGTAACTGATCCATGTACTGGAAGCTAGGGGCGAGCAGGGGGACAGAGGTGTCCGTGCAGTCAAGGATGGTGGGGAAGAGGGAGTAATCAGAATGGGGATCGTCAGGAATGGAGAAGACCTTGGATAGGTGGGAAGCAAAATGGTTAGCCTTACTGAGGTTGTCAGGAAAGGGTCGATCAGCATGGAGTATGGGGTAATGCAGGGTGGGATGGCTACCAGTAAGGCGGTGGAAGGCTGACCAGTACTTGGAGGAGTTAACAGGGAGGGTGGAGTTGAGGCACGTGCATGTCTGACACCAATCGCGGCATTTTTTTGTTGTAATGAGTTTCCAGATGTGCCGCTGTAATTGTGGTGGCGGGTGAGAGTATCCCAGTCACAGGTGTGGAGGAAGGAGCGGTAGAGCCTGCCGGATTCACGCAGAAGAAGGACTGCCTGTGGAGGAAGCATTGGGCGGTGAGAGTGGATGAGTTTGGAAGGGACATGAGCTTCCACAGCGTCAGTTATGGTCTTCTTGAGGAAAGAAGAGGCATGGGTGATGTCATCAGGGTGGCGAAAGGTGAGGGGGTGGCTTTTGACCTGTAAGGCAATGGATTCCTGTTAGGCATCCCAATTGGGACGGTGGTAGCCATGGACAGGCTTTGGAGGGGCAGCTGTGTGGGTGGCTGCAGTGGCAGGACAGGTAGAGGGGATTGTGAGAAGGACAGGGAGATGGTCACTATCAACGGGATCGAGGAGATAAACGGCGATGCGACCAAGGAGGTTGGAGGAAGCAAGGATAACATTGGGGGTGGAGTTACTTTCAGGTTGGGTGTGCTGTGGGAGAGGAACAAGGTCACCATGGAGGGTGGCAAGGAAGTGATGCCACCACCGAAGAGTGGCAGGGTCACAGCTGTGGATGTTGAGGTCAGCGGCGATCACATAGGTGGAGAAGGTACGGTCAACATGGGAAATGAAGTCAGAGGGGAGAGGAGCTGCATGGCAGATATAGATAGTGGCATAGGTGATGGTGAGGGAGGGAAAAAATAGGCTGAGGAGTTCGGACGGGTCATTGAGGACGGGTTGTGGCCAGACAGGGAGATACTTGAGGTGGCCTATAGTGACCCCGCCTTGGGCTAGGGGTAGGGGATTGTCAGTGCAGTGAAGGAAATAGGGGGAGGTGCGGACAACAGGGTGGGGTTGGAGGAAGGTTTCATTAAGGATGAAGGAGTCAACCTGGTGCTGGGAGAGGGTATGCATGAAGAGGTATTTGCTTGTAGGGAGGGAGCGAATGTTGAGGTAGAGGAGACGATACTGCTGATGCGCCAGGAGGTTGGAGGCGGGAGGGATGCTGGAAGGGGAGACAGGGGCCTAAATGAGGGTGTCGAGGCAGGTGAAGGTAAAGTGGGCCTGGTTGTGGGAGTAGGTGGCGTAGGTGTTTAAGTGGAAAACAGAGCGGGCGGCAAGGGAAATCTTCTGGAGTGTGTGGGGGTGCGGAAGCAGTGGATGTTCTGCAGGACAATGGTGAGGGGATAGATGATGTCTTCTGCTGTAGGGGGAGGATGGAGCAAACTGTGAGGGTGGATGGTTGAGTAGACGGGGCGAACGGGGACAGTGAGTTCAGGGTTGGTGGGAGGGGGTTTGGCTTTGCATTTGAAGGAATGGGTGGGGTGAGGTTCATTGCAGGTGTTGCAGGCAGGGGGGAGGCGAGGTTGGGACACTGTTTAAGGAAGTGGGAGGCTTCACAATGGGGGCAGGTGGGTTTCTTGCAGTTTTGGGTGAGGTGGTCATTGTACAGGAGACAGCACTGGCAGCGGTAGGACTGAAGAGGGGAACGGGACAGGTCAACAGGGTGGCAGCGGTTGAAAATCAGGGCTCCCTGCGTGAGGAGGTGGTCGATAGAGGAGGTGGACTCGGTAAATATACGCATGATGAAAGTAGGGCCAGAGGAGTTGTAAATACGGCAGGCCAAGCAGACTTCCAGGGCAGGGTGAGCGTTCAGTTCTGCCAACACCTCAGCCTCCGTGACCACAGCGCTGAGTTTTGTGATGACGGCAGTGAGGGTCGGTGGACGACGAGGCGGTTGGGGCTGATGACGAGAGGAGGATGTAAGGAAGGGGGTGAGGGAAGCATGGGCCCCAAAGGTGATGCAGGGAAGACGCCAGAGGAGATCAGTATGGAAAGAGGGGAGGGAGACTTGATGAGAACAGAGTCTCTGAGAGGGATAAGTTGGGTGATGGGTGCAGTGGGGATGTAATTTTGGATTTCAAGGGTGAGGGTCAGGGTTGGCTAAGACGAAGGTATACAGGGAGGGGGCTGGAGAGGAGGGAGGTGGGGTGGTATGCATGGTGGTGTCAGAGGGAGGTGGGCGGGCAGTGGATTTTTGGAAGATTTTTATACGGGTGTTGCCAGGGAGGAGGGATGAGGGTCTGGATGGATGGGAATGTGGTGGAAGGCATGGTCCTCCTGTTAGGCAGTAGCACCAGGTGCGAGGGTAGGGCACTCAGTGGTGGCGACTGTGGCGCAGCAGGTGGTGACTCGGGCTGGGGAAGCAGTGGTAGTTGCAGGGGGGAGAGGGGGAAAGTCGTCTCGGTGGGCGACAGGAGCTGAAGGGGGGGCAGGAGCAGGGGCAGGGGCAGGGGCGGTAGCAGGGGCAGGAGCAGGAGATGGAGCAGGTGCAGGAGCAGGGGTAGGAGCAGGAGTGACATACAGGTGGGGATGCAGTGATGAGGCAGAGATAGATGGGGAGGAGATTGTAAGTAGGGGAGGTGGATGAGACAGGTTAATCCCAGAGGAAGCACTCTATGATGTTACAGTGGGAGCAGGTGAAGGGGAGATGATGGTGGTAGTTGGGGTGTCCATGATTGCAGGCAGTCCCCAAGGGCAACAGGAGACGCCAAAGTAGAAAAGGAACTAAAATGGGGGGTTGGCGACGAGGACTGGGCGGCGGCGAGCACCGAGAGACGGCGACCGGACGGCGGGCAGCAGTGACAGCTTGCAGGCGGGCAACAACACGACAGGCGCGGTTGGGGATCTTCCACGTCGAAGATACACCCTGAGTGTAGCCCAGGCAGTGTGAGTCCTCGATCTGGAAGTGAGGGAATCCAACCCTCGAATCCGTCTAAGCACCTATGCTCCAGGCTTTGTAGCACAGCTGCGGGCGCCGATAGGCTGCCGTGTGGGGTGTGGCCAGCACACAGCGCCAAGCTGGCGGCAGCGGCGCTCGCGAATATCAGGAGTGCCGCCTGGCCGCTGTCATCTAGCGTTCTGGCAGGCTTCCGAACTCGACGTGTCGTGATGCCAGAGTTTGGAACTTTTCTTGCTAATTAATACACATGAGGGAAAAGTCAGACTTGATATGTCAAAGTATGCTATGATTGTGTTTACCATTCGCAATAAACGTAATTTAAATTCCCCTTACTAATTTCGGTTGCTGACACACTCCCTGGACTTACCTAAAAAGATCATCTGACATGTGGCTATTTGGTGGTTTCACACTAGAAACTACATGGAGGAAGGACACTCCTTGACCTCGCTACCTACCCGCTTTCACAGGCAGTGATTTGCGCACACGTGAGTAAGTGTAGCGTATGATTGTCTCAGAAGCGCTCTCTATCAGAAATGTTGCTCCAAGGCTTTCATAAAAACAGGAACCACATGTTGGTACTACCGCACACTTTGTTCCGTTACCTGACCAACGATTCCTCGATACTTGAAGACGTTTGCTGTCAGTCGATTCCTTCTATATGTTTCATTCATTCGATTATGCAACTTTTCGTTAAGAACTGAATTTACCCATCATACGTTCAGCATTATTCTGTATAGGCTGCTGCCGCTCTACGGGAACCACATGTTGGTCTGGCTCCTGCTTAGACGCCCCTTCCACGTTGTTGCACCTGTAGTACGGCTGTCTGCATCACTGAGGCACGCAGGCCACCCCAGTCTTGCATAGCCTTGCTGCTAAACAGTGGAGGTGGAGGTGGGACTGGAGTATTGTAGCCTACGCTGTCCAATATTTTCCTTGGTTCATAAATGACATGAGGGTATCACAGGCTCTCTATATTGTCCCTTGCACTGATAATCGCCGGGTAAGATTGTCTAGACGTCTGCTGAATCCTTTCAGTCTTCTGAGTCTTTCTTCATATTCTTATGTAAAATTTATAAATTACGTATTTGTATCTCTAGGTATACAGATAAAACAGAATGAAGCGATTACCAGTGGCTGTAGATATTCCGTACAGAGCAAATTTATTTTAGATTCATTATAGGTATTTTGTATGAAGCCCTTGTGGACACAGACAGTATGTAAGCGAGAACATTTCGTATCATACATTTAGATGCGTCTGTGGATGAATTGTCGCATCAGAAATGAGCGATTTGTATTGTGTAATGGTTTTAGACATAGGTATTTCACATAACCCCTGGAAAAGAAATGAGTTGGTGTCAGGGCCAGAACTCTAGCGGGCAGGAAACGCACTACCGTCGTGGCAAGGACGACGGATTCAACGTTTTGGGAGGTGCTGATTCTAAAGTGTGCAGCGGCTTCCGATTCGCAGCTCTTGCATAACGATGGAAATTCTGAAGTTAATTTTACATTCTCTGTAATGCTTATCAATGTACTGGTAAGTGTTAGCTGCAGTCATGTGTCACCGCTGTAGTGATTTTGGGTTGGCCCGTACGGTGGGCCCCAAACTGTACGGTCCCGGTCCGTGTCGCTGGCCTCCCACACCCTGCATTATAACGCCCACGGCCGCGCTGTCGCAACCGGGACTCAGTTTGGGGCACAAACAGGATTTCAGCTGACCGCAAACCGCTAGCCGCTTGCGGTCACAGCTGGGATATGACGCCAGCACTCTTGCCTGCTCTTCCCACACACACGCACGTAAGAAGCTGGAGTATTGCTGGCGCACATCCGCAATGATCTCGTTACGCAAATATGCGTTCCTGCGTAAGTGGCTTGCCACTAAAGGATAAACATGTCCTTAAAAGGCAAGTGCGTCTATACTGTATGGAAGCCTGTGTGTAGCACATCCTGACACGTAACACCAGGTTTAAAATGGTTATGAATATTCCTAGTTAGGTTTGGATAGGCATTTACCAGCTTCACTGACACATATGTGGAAATGTCAAATATGCATTTGAGTATAATTAGTCCAGGACGATTTTCAGTTAAGCAAGTAGTAACAGTGTTTCTTGATCGTATCATATAATTGCAATCACCAGAAGTAAATTTTATAAGATTGTTTTGAGAAACATTGTACTCAGAAAATGGAAGCATTATATTATTATAAAGATTTTTACTTGTTGCATCTTATCATATTTACCATGTTTTAAAATTTCACAAAGGTTCCAAAATTACTATCATTTTTATTTGTGTCCTTATCAAAATATCAAACCAGAACACACGAGGTTTTAACATATTCTACGTCTGTTGACTCATCAGCGAGAACACTGAATTTAGTGTGTCTCAGTTTTCTTGGTACTTCGTTCTGCGTTGTTATGGCTCTCTCCTATCACATTGTTTACGATCTGGAAACATTCAGTTCAACGCAGTTGAGTAGCATCCGAAATTTTAGAATCAGGGAAACAACTCTCGACTACATCCTCCAGCTGATTTCCTACAATCAAAAGAAGACTGTTCTGCCACGAATTCTCTCAAGTAAACATTGGATGATTGAACAGTGGAAACATCCTGTGTGGAGTGACGAATCACGGTTCACAATGTGGCGATCCGATGGCAGGGTGTGGGCATGGCGTATGCCCGGTGAACGTCATAGGCCGGCGTGTGTAGTGCCGACAGTAAAATTCGGAGGCAGTAGTGTTATGGTGCGGTCGTGTTTTCCATGAGTGGGGCTTGCACGTCTTCTTCTTCTGCCTGGCACTATCATAGCACAGGCCTACATTAATCTTTTAAGCACATTCTTGCTTCCCAATGTTTAAGAGCAATTCGGGGATGGTGACCGCATCTTTCAACACGATCGAGCACCTGTTCATAATGCACGGCCTTTGGCGGTGGTTGGACTAAAAAATCATCCCTGTAACGGACAGGCCTGCACAGATTCCTGACCTAACTCATATAGAACACCTTTGGAATGTTTTGGAACGCCGACTTCGTGCCAGGCCTCACCGACCGACATCGATACCTCTCCTCAGTGCAGCACTCCGTGAAGAATGGGCTGCCACTCCGCAAGAAACTTTCCAGAACCTGATTGAACGTATGCCTGCGAGAGGTGTCATCAAGGCTAAGGAAGGGCTAATACCATATTTAATTCCAGCATTACCGATGGAGGGTGCCACGAACTTGTGAATCAATTTCAGCCAGGTGTTCAGATAGTTTCTTAATGGAAAAAATAAAAGTTATTCATATGATGTGGGCTATAAACTGAAAGTAATAGCGTATGCAGAAGAACATGGAAACAGAGCAGCTGAGTGGCATTTCGGCCGTCCACCAATAGAAATGGTGGCTCCATCTTGGTGTGGGCTGTCTTCAATGGAACAGACTGGGTCCTCTGGCCCAGCTGGATCAATCGTTGGCTAGAGATGGTTATGATCGGGTATTTGGTGAACATTTGCAGCCATTCAATGGACTTTATCTTCCTAAACAACAATGCGTCATGTCACCAGGACACAATTGTTAACTACGGATTTGAAGAACAATCTGGACACTTAGAGCATGATTTGGCAACCCGCACAGCCCGACAGGCGTCCCGCCCAACATTTATGGGACGAAATCACTTCGTGCACAAAATCCTGTGCTGGGAACACTTTCACAGTTATGGGCGGTTACAGAGACACCATGGGTCAGTAGTTCTGCAGGGGCTTCCTACGTCCTGTTTAGTTCTGCCACGTCGACTTGTCGGACTACGGCAGGCAAGAGGAGGTCCGGCACGATATTAGGAGGTGCCCCATGACTTTTGCCACGTCAGTGTATTACTGTTACTAATGGTAAGTGGAAACCAACTGTTTAGCTGATTTACTTTCCGCTGGCGACATTCCCTACATCTACACGTAATAATTACTGAGTAAGGCAGTGCATGGCGTAGGGAAAATCGTGTCTGTACTATTTATTTCCTTCCATACCCCATTCACGTAAAAATGACTGTCCGTAAGCCACCATAAGCAGACTAACCTCTCTCATCTTATCCTCATTCTACCATCGCGAGATACACAATGAGGTGGGATACCTCATTACACCGTGTGGGACCTCCTCTTGCGCAGTGTAGTACAGCAACTTAATGTGGCATGGCCTCAACAAGTCCATAATTGCAAAAGTGTTGCCAGTGCAGGATTTTGTGTATTAACTGACATCCCTATTATGTTCCATATGTGTACCACGGGTGGCGAGATCATTCTCTCGAATTGTACAGAATGTTCCTCAAACCAATCGGAACAGTTGTGACCTGGTGACATGGTGCATTGTCGTCCACACAAATTATGTCGTTGTTTGGGAACATGAAGTCCATGACTGGCTGCAAGTGGTGTCCAGGTAGCCAAACATAACCATTTCCAGTAAATCATCGGTTGAGTTGGACCAGAGGACCCAGTCCATTCTACCTAAAGTCATCCCACACTATTATGGAGCCATCGCCAGCTTGTGAAGTGCCTTGTTCACAAAGTGGACCCAGGGCTTAGTGGGGTCTGTGCCCACTTTAACGCTAGTACCAGCTCTTACCGACTGAATCAGGACTCTTCTAACCAGATCACGGTCTTTCAGTCATCTGCGGCCCCACCGAGACGGTCACGAGCCCAGGAGAGGCGCTGCAGGCGATGTTGTGCTGTTAGCCATAAGCGGATATTACGAAAGGCTCTACAGGGAGGCAATCGAAATCGCTAAACACCCTAATAATTTCAACCGAAAGGAGGAGGGCGTGAAATTAAACGGTATATGGATGCCGGTGTTAAAGAAGATGTGTACCACCGGTCCACTACTGGGTGATGGCAACGGCGATCGACGGCGACGGACAGCGGTCAATTGCACTGACGTTTTCAAAACACGTGACGCCACGCCGCGGTGCGGGAGCGCGCGGACACGGAATTTAGCGGCAGTCAGCAGCGAGCCAGTGGGTGTGTTGGACCTTCCATCGAGCTACGGACCCCCTTGAAGATATCTCCCGCAGTCGGAGACGAAACGTTGGGAATTGACATAGAATTCATCAACCGACCACGGCGTAACAGCCCGGATAATTATAATGGACAGTCTGGATGATTGACTGATCTGGCCTTGCAACACTAACCAAAATGGCCTTGCTGTACTGGTACTTTGAATGGCTGAAAGCAAGGGGAAACTAGAGCTGTCATTTTTCCTGAGGGCATGCAGCTCTACTGTATGCTTAAATGATGATGGGGTCCTGTTGGGTAAAATATTCTGGAGGTAAAATAGTCCCACATTTGGATCTCCAGGTGGTGTTACTCAGGAGGATGTTGTTATTAGGAGAAAGAAAACTGGCGTTCTGTGGATCGGAGAGTGGCCAAGATAGATACAAACCATAACTTAATCATAGCTAACACTTGGTTCAAGAATCGTAAAAGAAGGTTGCATACATGGAAGAAGCCAGGAAATACTGCAAGGTATCAGATAGACTATATAATGGTAAGACAGAGATTCAGGAACCAGGTTTTAAATTGTAAGACATTTCCAGGGGCAGATGTTGACTCTGACCACAATCTACTGGTTATGAACTGTAAATTAAAACTGAAGGAACTGCAAAAGGATGGAAAATTTAGGATATGGGACCTGGATAAGCTGAAAGAACCGGAGGTTGTAGAGAGCTTCAGGGAGAGCATTAGGGAACATTTGACAAGTATGGGGGAAAGAAATACAGTAGAAGAAGAATGGGTAGCTTTGAGGGACGAAATAGTGAAGGTAGCAGTGGATCAAGTAGGTAAAAAGACGAGGGCTAATAGAAATCCTTGGGTAACGGAAGAGATATTGAATTTAATTTATGGAAGGAGAAAATATAAAAATGCAGTAAATGAAGCAGGCAAAAAGGAATACGAACGTCTCAAAAATGAGATCGACAGGAAGTGCAAAATGGCTGATCAGGGATGGCTAGAGGACAAATGTAAGGATGTAGTGGCGCTTATCACTAGGGGTAAGACAGATACTGCCTACAGGAAAATTAAAGAGACCGTTGGAAAAAAGAGAACCACTTGAATGAATAGTAAGAGCGCAGGTGGAAACCCAGTTCTAAGCAAAGAAGTGTAAGCAGAAAGGTGGAAGGCGTATATAGAGGATCTACGCAAGTGCGATGTTCTTGAGGACAATATTATAGAAATGGAGATGAAATAGGAGATATGATACTGCGTGAAGAGTTTGACAGAGCACTGAAAGACCTAAGTTGAAACAAGGCCCCGGGAGTAGACAACATTCCATTCGAACTACTGACAGCCTTGGGAGAGCCAGGCCTCACAAAACTCTACCATCTAGTTAGCAAGATGTATGAGACAGGCGAAATACCCTCAGACTTCAAGAAGAATATAATAATTTCAATCGCAAAGAAAGCAGGTGTTGACAGATGTGAAAATTACCGAAATATCAGTTTAATAAGCCACGGCTACAAAATACTAACACGAATTCTGTACAGACGAATGGAAAGACTGGAAGAAGCCAACTTCGGAGAAGATCAAGTTGGATTCCGAAGAAATGTTGGAACACGTGAGGCAATACTTACCCTACGACGTATCTTAGAAAATAGATTAAGGAAAGGCAAATCTACGTTTCTAGCATTTGCAGACTTAGAGAAAGCTTTTGACAATGTAGACTGGAATATTCTCTTTCAAATTCTGAAGGTGGCAGTGGTACAGTACAGGGAGTGAAAGGCTATTTACAGTTTGTACAGAAACCAGATGGCAGTTACAAGAGTTGAGGGGCATGAAAGGGAAGCAAGCAGTAAAGGAAACAAAAGAAAAATTCGGAGTAGGAATTAAAATGTACGGAGAAGAAATAAAAACTTTGCGGTTATCCGATGACATTTTAATTCTGTCAGAGACAGCAACGGACCTGGAAAAGCAGTTGAACGGAATGGACAGTGTCTTGAAAGGGGGATATAAGATAGAAATCAACAAAAGCAAAACGAAGATAATGGAATGTAGTCGAATTAAATATGGTGATGCTGCGGGAATTAGATTAGGAAATGAGACGCTTAAAGTAGTAAATGAGATTCGCTATTTGAGGAGCAAAATAACTGATGATGGTCGAAGTAGAGAGGATATAAAATGTAGAGTGGTAATGGCAAGGAAAGCGTTTCTGAAGAAGAGAAATTTGTTAACATCGAGAATAGATCTAAGTGTCAGGACGTCGTTTCTGAAAGTATTTGTATGGAGTTTAGCCATGTATGGAAGTGAAGCGTGGACGATAAATAATTTAGACAAGAAGGGAATAGGAGATTTCTAAATGTGGTGCTACGGAAAAATGCTGAGGAAGTACTGAATAGTATTGGAGAGAAGAGAAAGTTGTGGCACAACTTGACCAGAAGAAGGGATCGGTTGGTAGGGCATATTTTAGGGCATCAAGGGATCAGCAATTTAGTATTGGAGGGCAGCGTGGAGGGTAAAAATCGTAGAGGGAGACCAAGAGATGAATACACTAAGCAGATTCAGAAGGATGTAGGTTGCAGTAGGTACTGGGAGATGAAGAAGCTTGCACAGGATAGAGTAGCATGGAGAGCTGCATTCAACGAATGAAGGCCACAACAGCGTTCAAGTTACGTAAATGTTTCCATCTCATGTAAATAAATAACTCTTTTAATACCATGTGTGCATTTGCGTTGTAGAAAGAGGAGACTGGGTACCCCACAACAACATCCTCTCTCTTGCTTCCTTGCAGTACACGGCTCTACACCGTTCAACTGCTGTCCCATGAATTTTGGCGTCTCTGGCGGAATTACAGTGTCATATAGAAATCATCAAGATTTTACTTCTGGTCGCTGAACTTTCATTTCCTCACTAATCTCCTCTTCCTACTCCTTTACGTTTGTTTCTCTGGATGTACAGACTGAATAGCATCGGGGTTAGGCTACAACTCTGCTTCATTCTCTTCATCTCATTCGACTCTTGAAACATCAGTACTGTTTCTGGTTTATGTGTGAACTGTAGATAATTGAAAAGATGTTGTTACAGTCAGTATTGTCAAAAGCTACCTCTGAATCTATAACCGCTGTAAACTGTGAAACCACATACGTAACACTGCTGTGTTTAAAGCTTCAAGGTGTGTGAGTATTTTACTATCTGTACTGAACTATCGCCTGGTGTGAAGCAATAGCGCGGAAGCTTCCTCATAGTCCGATCAAATAAATCAGAACCGTTCAATCCCCATTGACCACTAATAAATAATGATGGTCAGATTTCAGTGGAGGTCTCGGAATAAAGGGACACCATTTTAGCTAGCAGAAAAACTGTCGCCCTATGTTCTCCGTGGAGCCAAGCGAATGCCATTAAAGGCTACACAATCCATATGTTGAAACTAGCGCAAACTACGACAGGCCACCAATTTTAAGCACCACGAACAAAAAATCTGTCGTTCCTGGAGGACATGACCGTGACACCTTGTAACACCGACTCTAGCCTAGATAATAGCCTTAGTTCGTCTATGAAGAAGATCCACGAGTTCCTTCAGATGTGTCATATGCAGTAAGAGCCCATTGTTGATAGTCAGATCCCTCACATTAACAAAACAGTGGTGCTGTTGATTGCTAAGTTTCATCTGATATAGTCCAGACATTACAGGTAACGACTGGACTATAACAGATGAAAAGTAGTAATCAACAGCTCCGCTGTTTAGGACCTGATTCCTTAGTGGCCCACTCGAGAGGTGATAGGGTGCGTGAATGACTGCGAAACCAGGAATGTGTCTTGTGGATATGTACAATCTCTTGTGGGAAGACGTGACTGTCCATAGCACACACATCATGAATACGTTGAAGTAAGCTTCCTTGTTTATATTGATGGTAACCTCCTCCACACAGCTCACTGGACCACCGGTACCCTCGACGCCTCGCTTAGTTTGGGGAAATGGCGACCCTTCAGCCAACACACCACACGCACACCCAGTCACCTACTGTCAGGTTCCTGTGCCGTTTGGCCCACTGGAGGCGTGCAGCATTATGTGCCGATGTCAGCTGTGACACTCTTAGAGGTATTCAACTGCACACCTGCACTGCACACAGCTCCCTGCGAAATGTACACTTGGGAACTGGTTGAGATGGACCTCAGTTCTCAGACAGGGGAATTTCATGTCAGATGTGAAAATTATTGTCATTGACAATCCGTGCTACTCGTCTCTGGATATTTTTACGACTGTTCTTATGTCACGAGTTACAGTTGTATCTAGGCTGTTTAGGTTTCTATGTTGGTAACGCCACGTAGCGCTCTGTATGAAAATCACTGACTGTGCTGTGTGCAGTTTGTGGCTGGTTTGCATTGTTGGTATATTTGCTATTGTAGTGCTGGGCAGTTGGATGTGAACCTCACATAGCGTTGCGCAGTTGGAGGTGAGCCGCCAGCAGTGGTGGATGTGGGGAGAGAGATGGCGGAGTTTTGAGAGCGGACGATCTGGACGTGTGTCCATCAGAAAGAATAAATTTCTAATACTGCATATCATGAACTGATATATATATATATATATATATATATATATATATATATATATATATATATATATATGATGACTTTTCAACATTATTAAGGTATACACATTGTTTGTTCTCTATCAAAATCTTTCATTTGCTAACTATGCGTATCAGTAGTTAGTGCCTTCAGTAGTTAGAATATTTTATTCAGCTGGCAGTACTGGCGCGCGCTGTATTGTAGTAGTTTAAGTAACGAAGATTTTTGTGAATTAAGTTCATGAAAGGTATAGGTTACTGTTAGTCAGGGCCATTCTTTTGTAAGGATATAAAAAATGTCGTGAGACTAGCGCCTCCCGTCGGGCAGACCGCTCGACTGTTGCAAGTCTTTCGATTTGACACCACTTCGGCGACTTGCGCGTCGATGGGGATGAAATGACGATGGTTAGGACAACACAACACCCAGTTCGTGAGCGGAGAAAATCTCCGACTCAGCAGGGAATCGAAACCGGGACCTTGGGATTGAGAGTCTGTCGCGCTGACCACTCAGCTACTGGGGGCGGACTTTTGTAGGGTGTATTGAAAGTGAGATTGCGGTGCGTTTAAAAAAATTGTGTGTCAGTATAGGGATGATAAGAATAAGTAAAGAGATAAATGTCTGAGTACGTTCAGTTTTGCTCAGCTGTTTGAAAATCAAATAACGTAAGAGGTTTATCACCACAGTAATACAGAATTTTCTAAGGGGATGTTTCACAGCCGCGTGGGATTAGCCGAGCGGTCTAAGGCTGGATTGTATCACTGGTACCGGCGGAGGTTCGAATCCTCCCTCGGGCATGGGTGTGTGTGTTTGTCCTTAGGATAATTTAGGTTAAGTAGTTGTAAGCTTAGGGACTGATGACCTTAGCAGTTAAGTCCCACATTTGAACATTTGGATGTTTCATAGCCACTAACAACATGATTCATAAAACTTACCAGAAATTAAAAGCATTAGCTGCAAAAAAGCCTTGGAGCAACATTTCTGATAGAGAGCGCTTCTGAGACAATCATACGCTACACTTACTCACGTGTGCACAAATCACTGCCTGTGAAAGTGGGTAGATAGCGAGGTCAAGGAGTGTCCTTCCTCCATGTAGTTTCTAGTGTGAAACCACCAAATAGCCACATGTCAGATGATCTTTTTAGGTAAGTCCAGGGAGTGTATCAGCAACCGAAATTAGCCACGTAGAATTAAAATTACGTTTATTGCGAATGGTAAACACAATCATAGCATACTTTGACAGATCAAGTCTGACTTTTCCCTCATGTGTATTAATTAGCAAGAAAAGTTCCAAACTCTGGCATCACGACACGTCGAGTTCGGAAGCCTGCCAGAACGCTAGATGACAGCGGCCAGGCGGCACTCCTGATATTCGCGAGCGCCGCTGCCGCCAGATTGGCGCTGTGTGCTGGCCACACCCCACACGGCAGCCTATCGGCGCCCGCAGCTGTGCTACAAAGCCTGGAGCACAAGTGCTTAGACGGATTCGAGGGTTGGATTCCCTCACGTCCAGATCGAGGACTCACACTGCCTGGGCTACACTCAGGGTGTATCTTCGACGTGGAAGATCCCCAACCGCGCCTGTCGTGTTGTTGCCCGCCTGCAAGCTGTCACTGCTGCCCGCCGTCCGGTCGCCGTCTCTCGGTGCTCGCCGCCGCCCAGTCCTTGTCGACACCCTCCCTTTTAGTTCCTTTTGTACTTCGGCGCCTCCTGTTGCCCTTGGGGACTGCCTGCAGTCATGGACACCCCAACTACCACCATCATCTCCCCTTCAACTGCTCCCAGTGTAACATCCTCTGGGATTAACCTGCCTCATCCACTTCCCCCACTCACAGTCTCCTCCCCATCTACCTCTGGCTCATCACTGTACCCCCACCTGTATGTCACTCCTGCTCCTACCCCTGCCCCTGCCCCTGCCCCTGCCCCTGCCTCTGCTCCCACCCCCCCTTCTGCTCCTGTCGTCCACCGAGACGACTTTCCCCCCCTCCCCCCTGCAACTGCCACTGCTTCCCCTGCCCGAGTCACCGCCCGCCACACCACAGTCACCACCACAGAGTTCCCTACCCTCTCACTCGGTGCTACTGCCCCACAGGAGGACCCTGCCTTCCACAATCTCCCCATCCATCCAGTCCCTCATCCCTCCTCCCAGGCAACACCCACATAAAAATCTTCTAAAAACCCACTGCCCGCCCCACCTCCCTCTGCCCCCACCATGGATACAACCCCACCTCCCTCCTCTCCAGCCCCCTCCCTGTATACCTTCGTCCTAGCCAACCCTGATCCGAAATTCCTGGATGCTCGCACCCTCACCCTTGAAATCCAGAATTTCATCCCCACTGCACCCATCACCCAACTCATCCCTCGCAGAGACTCTGTTCTCATCAAGTCTCCCTCTCCCTCTTTCCATACTGATCTCCTCCGGCGTCTTCCCTGCGTGACCTTTTGGCCCCGTGCTTCCCTCAACCCCTTCCTTACATCCTCCTCTCCTCATCAGCCCCACGCCTCGTCGTCTGTCGACCCTCACTGCCGCCATCACAAAACTCAGCGCTGTGGTCACGGAGGCTCATGTATTGGCAGAACTGAACGCCCACCCTGCCTGGAAGTCCGCTCGGCCCGCCGTATTTACAACTCCTCTGGCCCTACTGTCATCATGCGTATATTTACCGAGTCCACCTCCTCTATCGACCACCTCCTCACACAGGGAGCCCTGATTTTTAACTGCTGCCGCCCTGTTGACCTGTCCTGTTCCCCTCCTCATTCCTACTGCTGCCAGCGCTGTCTCCTGTGCGACGACCACCTTATCCAAAACTGCAAGAACCGACCCACCTGCCCCATTGTGAAGCCTCCCACTTCCTTAAACAGTGTCCCAGCCTCGCCTCACCCCTTCCTGCAACACTTGCAATGAACCTCACACACCTATCCCTCCAAATGCAAAGCCAAACCCCCTCCCACCAACCCTGAACTCACTGTCCCCATTCGCCCCATCTACTCAACCATCCACCCTCACAGTTCTCTACATCCTCCCCCTACAGCAGAAGACATCATCCGGCTCCTCACCATTGTCCTGCAGAACATCCACCGCTTCCAGCGCCCCCACACACTCCAGCAGATTTCCCTTGCCACCTGCTCTGTTTTCCACTTAAACACCTACACCACCTACTCCCACAACCAGGCCCACTTTACCTTCACCTGCCTCGACACCCTTGTTTAGGCCCCTCTCTCCCCTTCCCACATCCTTCCCACCTCCAACCTCCTGGCGCATCAGCAGTATCATCTCCTCCTCCTCAACATTCGCTCCCTCCCTGCAAACAAATACCTCTTCATGCATACCCTCTCCCAGCACCAGGTTGACTCCTTCATCCTTAATGAAACCTTCCTCCAACCCCAACCTGTTGTCCGCACCTCCCCCTATATCCTTCACTGCACTGACAATCCCGTACCCCTAGCCCAAGAAGGGGTCGCTATAGGCCACCTCAAGCATCTCCCTGTCCGGCCACAACCCGTCCTCAATGACCCGTCCGAACTCCTCAGCCTATTTTTTCCCTCCCACACCATCACCTGTGCCACTATCTGTATCTGCCATGCAGCTCCTCTCCCCTTTGACTTCATTTACCATGTTGACCGTACCTTCTCCACCTATGTGATTGCCGCTCACCTCAACATCCACAGCTGTAACCCTGCCACCCTTCGGCTGTGGCATCAGTTCCTTGCCACCCTCCATGTTGACTTTGTTCCTCTCCCACAGTACACCCATCCTGAAAGCAACTCCACCCCCGATGTTATCCTCGCTTCCCCAAACCTCCTTGGTCGTACCGCCGTTTATGTCTTCGATCCTGTTGGTAGTGACCATCTCCCTGTCCTTCTCACCATCTCCTCTACCTGTCCTGCCCTGCAGCCACCCACACAGCTGCCCCTCCAAAGCCTGTCCATGACTACCACCGTCCCAATTGGGATGCCTAACGGGAATCCATTGCCTTACAGGTCGAAAGCCACCCCCTCACCTTTCACCACCCTGATGAAATCACCCAAGCCTCTTCCTTCCTCCAGAAGACCATAACTGACTCTGTGGTGGTTCATGTTCCTTCCAAACTCATCCACTCTCACCGCCCAACACTTCCTTCACAGGCAGTCCTTCTTCTGCGTGAATCCTGCAGGCTCTACTGTTCCTTCCTCCGCACCTGTGACCAGGATACTCTCACCTGCCACCGGCAATTACAGAGACACATCTGGAAACTCCTTACACCAATAAAACGTCGGGACTGACGCCAGACGTGCACACACCTCAACTCCACCCTCTCTGTCAACTCCTCCATGTACTGGTCAGCCTTCCACCGCCTTACTGGTAGTCATCCCACCCTGCATTACCCCATACTCCATGACGGTCGACCCTTTACTGACAACCTCAGTAAGGCTAACTATTTTGCTTCCCACCTATCCAAGGTCTTCTCCATTCCTGACGATCCCCATTTTGATTACTCCCTCTTCCCCTCTGTCCTTGACCACATGGACGCCTCTGTCCTCCCGCTCGCCCCTAGCTTCCAGTACTTGGATCTGTTACGCCCCTCAGACATCAACACTCCCATCACTGCACCATCACCACAATCGTCCTCCGCTCCAAACGCAACACTGCCCCTGGTCACGATGGCGCCATCTACCAACACCTCAAGGAATCCCCCACATCCTTCCTGTCTGTCCTTGCTACCTTCTACAATGTCCTCCTCTCCACTGGATTTTACCCTGACCTGTGGAAGACTTCCCATGTCCTGCTGTTTCCTAAACCTAACAAACCATCCTCTGATACCTCTTCCTATCGTCCCATCTGCCTCACCTCTGTGTTCAGTAAGGTCTTCGAGGCCATCCTCTCTCACCGTATTCACCGCCACCTTAACAAGCACCACCTCCTTCCCCTTACCCAACGTGGCTTCCGGCCTTCCTTCTCCACCGATGACCAGCTCCTTAACCTTACCAATCTTTTTTCCCTCCAAATTAACTCCCGTTGCTCTGCTATCTTTGTTTCCCTTGATCTCCAGAACGCCTATAACCGTGTCTTGCATCCCGGGCTCCTCTTCAAACTCCAGACCTATGCTCTCCCCATCAACTTCATCCATCTCGTTGCTTCCTTCCTCTCCCATCGTCCCTTCTATGTGACTATCCACAGTTCCAACTCCAGTACTTTCTATCCCTCTGCCGGCGTGCCCCAAGGTTCTGTCCTTTCCCCTCTATCTCCTGTACACTGCTGATATGCCCAAACCTCCCCCACCTTTCATCTTCTCCAGTTTGCTGATGACACCGCCTTCCTAGCCCTTTATCCTACTCTTCAATGGTCCCAACGTACCCTCCAAACCCACCTTGACCAATTCATCACTTAGTGCAACCAGTGGTTCCTCCGTATCAATCCCTCCAAGACCCAGGTGATGATCATAGGCTGCACCACCTGCTCCTTCCACCTCCATGATTTCTACCTCACCATTTATGGCCGTCCTATCCACCTCACTCCTACCCTCAAATACCTTGGCCTCACAATCGACCGCCACCTCACCTGGACTCCCCATATCCTTATCATCCAAAACAAACCTCACAACCGCCTCCACCTCCTGAAACTCCTGTCCGGCCGGACGTGGGGTCTGCATCCTTCCACCATCCTTCACACCTACAAATCCTTGATCCACCCAATCCTCTGTTATACCAGTGTAGCTTGGATTTCCGCCCCTCCCCGGTTCTATAATGCCCTCCAAATCCTCGAACGCCTTGCACTCCACCTCGCCTTCCACATCCGCCTTCCGTCCCCCACGAGCATCCTCTACGACCTCATCCCCTCCCCCACCTTTTCTACGGCAGGTGCTTTTTACGTCTGCGTGTGTCTGTCAGACGCTGGTTACGCCACGGTGAGTTTTCGGCACTGTGTGTGATGGAACTGTTTACCAAACCACAGAAAAACACTCGAAAAAAGTACAGAATGGTAGAAAACTAAAATATATTTAATACAAATGAAGAGAAAGGAGCAGGTAAATCTCGGAAGACGGACATGGATGTTTTGTTCAATAAAAAATGCGACACGCCATTCATATCTTACATTTTCTGCTGTGTAAGAGGCTGTAGACATCAGAATGTAGGGCTTTGGCTTTCACCGGAATGACGGTCATTATCTTACCCCTAGGAGACTATAAAGTGACTCGCCAAATTATTTACATCAAAACTTGAGAAAACAGCATTCGATATAGCTCGGCAATGTAAACGGTGGGGCCGCCACCAACCCCCTTGTCTGGTATCCCAGTGGTAATCTGTTGCTTTTGATAACGACGATGGAAATATTTCTTGTGAACTTGAACTTTTTGTTCATATTCAACACGGAAGGAATTTCGAGAACATACGACATAAGAACGTCATCACCAGAAACTTAGTTCCATGCTGTAACGATGTTTGTGGCCCAGAGAAATTTTCGTGGCACACCATCAATGTTGCATCTCCTTAATTGCTAGCTATGTCATGCTGTCGAGTTACAAACTAATGATCTGAGGATAAATGTGGTTATGATGAGACTTGATGATGAATTTAGCCTTCAATATAGCTCGCCAGTTTATATGGGGGGGAAATAAAAGTGTCCCAGAGGACAGAGTTCCAGGGTACGAAGGAACTCAGCAGGGTGAAGGAAATACAGTACTGACCTGTCTGTATCAGATGTCGTGAGTGACCACCGTCCATCTCTTGGCACTTGTGGGTCCTGGTCAGCCAGCTGCTGAACGTGGATCGAAGCTGGACCGCTGGGATTGATGCAGTCTCATCCCAAATGCTCTGCTGCAGTCCTTGAAGGCTATGAGGGTTGTTGTGATCCACCCTAGATATGAGAGCTCCCCACACAAAATGATTGCACAGTGACAGATCAGGTGTAATGGCTGGCCAGCTACGGTCGTGACCAGACTGACCTCCGCTAACACCTCTGTCACACGTGACTCCTAGATTTGGCTGGCTGTATGGGCAGCTGCTCCATCCTGTTGAAACTAACTGTAGGCGTTTACCTCCTCCGTTAGTGCTGCCAGAAATGACTTCAAAATGTTGGCAATGTAACGCCCCGAAGTCAGACTCTGATGAAAGCAGATGGGGCCAATAACGTGGTGTGCAGACACTGCACACCTAACCCCATCGTTGCGATAATGCAGCTGTGTTTTGTGGAAATTATATGGATTCTCCGCTGCACAGAACCTGTGATTCTGTGAGTTGACATAACCACTCAAGTAGACACGAAGTAGCTAATCACAAAACTGGAGGCACTAAGGGACCTCTGCTGGTTTTAATGCCCGAACAACAGACACTCAGTAGGGATGCAAGTGCAGGCCCAGCTATATTCGTCAGCATGATCGACGTGCCATTCGAGTTTTTTGCAACAGGCGTCGGACTGATTTGATAGGACATTAAAGCATTTTCTGGTGAGCTCCATTTACATTTTCTCGAGTCCAGGCACGTTTTGGAATGTTTTTTGACTTGTTCAAAACAGATACTGTCTGAGGCCATTTTTGGACTAAGCGTTGCGTGGTGTTTCTTGCCGGCACTTTGACACCATTAAACTTCTCGACAAACAAGTAACCACACCATTCCAATGCCTTTTTGTGACGTTACTTTCCACAACGGACACCCGCTGCTCCTCTGTGAGCACCGTCGCCTCCTTTGCACTGCTCCACTCGCACTGCGCTCTTATCTGGTCTGGATCACGTGGCCGGCATATACGTCACAGCGTGTTGTTACGGTTATGTGCACACATTCACGTCCAATCGTATCCATTCGTCCTTGCTATTTTAATTTGCCCCTGCCTGTATATTACAGGGTTTGCTTGCATTTCACGTATGATGCCCAGACTGGAATGGAATGACGTTAACTCGCGGCCTGAGGATGAAGTGAGATGCAACAGTTGGAAACTCATGTCGAGTGACTGAGAGATGGACATATGGAGACTGCAGTTTTATGTCGATTTCCTCCCCCAGGTTCCAGTTCTGAAGGTCACACCGTATTACTGTGTCTCCCCCCACCGCAGGTCCAGATTTGTTAGTTGCCATACTTTTGCTAGTACGTGGGATATTATTGCCAAAATTCGTTGCGTGAGTTTTCGCGCTCCAGTTATTTTTTCTGTACACAAGTTTTTTTTTTGGTTAATTGTATGTTGCGAACAAATGAGATTAATTGTTATTATACTGGAACTGGCTTCTTATTAAATGAACAGTTTTGTTACTGTAACTCAGTAGACGGCACAACATATCCACCACTGCTACAGTTATTGTAAAAATGTTCTGAAATTATTTCTGTTATCAAAAATAATGAAGTTACCGTACGGAATGCTTAAAGAACCTCAAACCTTGCAGTGGATTTTTCGTCAACATTAATTAATAATCAGTGCCATGGCTAACACTAGAGCGTAAGACTATCATTATTAACCGGAAAATGATTTCTCTATAACTTTTACGAGCCCATAATTTTTGCATAGCAAGGTATCCTTTTGAAACATGAAACTATTTTAACTTTGATACTGTTAAAGTTTACAATATTAGCAGCCCGCGTCCGCCTGTGAAGCACAACGTAAAATCTGCTGCTTTGTACTCCGATCTCGAACTGCTGTGAGAAACAATTTTAAATGCACTTTTCGCCTGACCGCTTATTGCCGTATGGTTGCCCTTATTATCAGATCTGAATCTGCCGCGGCGGCGGCTCGCTCCGCCGTGTCTCAGCTCTGCACCGCGGACACGACTTAAAAAGCTGAAAGTGTCGCAAATAGATGTGTAAAATACCAGGCAAGCTTTCTAATAGTACCATACGAATTCTCATTAAACAACTACACTTAAAACTCGAATAACAAGTTCACACACCATTCTTTATACTCAGCGCCCAATAGCGTCCTGCTTACAATGTTGACAAATGAAAGCTACCTACGTGTTAAACATAGCGTCACAGGTCCCTCCTCTCTATGTGACTCCAAGAAGACGACAACGACAATATTATTCTTACACTACTACTTATAAAATGGCTGATTGTCATGAAACCTTTGAGTTTTTCTTCATTACTTCTTTTCTGTGGCGATTTCAGAACTCGGCGACACAGACATTATTTCACGAATCCACTACTTAATCCTTTACAAATACAAAATGTATCATAATTGTCTCTATTCTATTATTATTCAGAGCTCACACACGTAATCAGTGCCTGTATATACATAAATAAAATTGTAGTTTCATAGTTATAAAGCATGTTTTACGTGGAAACGTTATAGAGTCTGATGTGAAAGATAACTTTAAAGGCGAGAGTGAATATTACGAGTTTACAGCAGACCACATGTCGTGGTTGTGGAGGTAAAACGGAAGTTAGTAGGAGCATGCAGCCTGCTCTGCTGCCGTTCGTACAATATCAGCATTACCTCACCTTCCATGCTGTGTTACAGTGATACAGTTGAAGTGATACACATTATGTCCCACCATGAAGACATGCAAGACCAGATTAATATATCCTGCTGTGCGGAAACGTAGGGTGAAACGAAGCCCGGTGTTTGTTAAGGAGACGCTGAACTGTGGAGAACATGAGAAGCGTTAGCCTGCACTGACCCTGCAACACTGGTATCTACCAGCACGACAATGCGCCTCACTCATAGCTCCAGTCGTGCTGAAGTAGCTCAACCAACCTGGTTGTGTCATCTAAGAGCTAATCCAGGTAGCATGTCGTGTTCTGTTGTGGCCGAAAGTGGCCCCTGAGGCCTGTTCACGGCACCCTGATGAGAGCAGTATACACCAGACCTGTTCCTACACAACCAGCTGATTTAACCTTTGCTCAGAACGACACCCATCTACTCAGTTATTGTGTTACAGGGATCACCACTGCAGGGTGTTCCTCAGCTCACCTGTCGCAGACAGGCTGATTTATTGGCGTTTCATGCTGGACAGAATAATAAGCCAAAATAACCAGTGGTGTTTGGTCGGAAAACACAGAATTTGCTGGATACAACAAGCCTGGTCTGCTGCCTTTTGCACAACTATGCTGCGATGTGATGTTTCAGCAGGGCAGCTCTTATTGACTAACTTCCTGAATCACACAGCTGCTCTAGCGCAGATGTTTCTCATATCTTGTATTACTGGTTAAAGGATCACTTTATAAATATCCTTTGTGGCCAACTGTAACTTAAAATAACCCATGTTGTTCTGTGAGGGAACACTAAACTGTGCTGGATTCCTCCAAGCTGTACTATTGTGCTACTTTTGCGGGTGATCTTTCACCAGGACAAGACATTTATACCCTTTTAGCGCAGCGTCACTCTCCAAAACGTAATCAGTTCCCTCGGAAGTGACGAATCAGATACACTCTCAGTCTCGTGGCTTGGGGAACTTTAACATGAAACGATCCTCCTGTGTCTGAGGAATTACTCAACTCTGCAGGTGTCCAGAGCGTTGTCCTGCCTCTGCTGGGTGACTAGGAGACGTGTTCCACAAGAACACCGCCCTTTCCGTCGCTTTCTGCGATAAGTGGCACAAGTTGTTCTGATGTCCATCAGCTCCCCTGGCAGTGACATGCAAGCCTTATTTTTGAGTATCGTGTTTTAGAGGAACCATTAAGCAAACAACCACTGACGATTCATCAATGAATAGTACAGCATGGTCAATGGTACTTTGTAACATCCTTAACGAATGTATCCACTGTTTCTTTGCCATATTTAGCGAGTGTGTGTGACAGAATAGATACCATTGTACGCACATTAATCTCTCTTACTTCGTTCTCGAGGTTCCTACTTGAGACGTGCAATAGTTTCAACGTAAATGTAGCACATTTTGCCTCGAATTCCTTTTCTGTAAATTTACCTAATAGAATTTCACGCCAGCCGCTGTGGCCGAGTGGTTCTAGCCGCTTCAGTCCCGAACCGCGGTGCTGTTACGGTCGCAGGTTCTAATCCTGTCTCGGGCATGGATGTGTGTGATGTCCTTAACTTGGTTAGGTTTAAATACTTCTCAGTCTAGGAGACTGATGACCTCAGATGTTGTCTCATACTGCTGAGAGCCACTTGAACCATTTTTTTGAGAATTTCACGAAAACAACTTCGTCCTTCTGCCAAACACTCCGGTTTGAATGCCATAACCACCTCTGTTACTTCTGCGTATGCTCAGTCCTAGCACTCTTTCTGATTTTGCTCCACACCCGCTGTCATGCCGACTTGACCAGGTCTCCAGGTGCTGCAGCAGCAGTCTACATCTACATCTACACCTACATGGATACTCTGAAAATCCCATTTAAGTGCCTGTCGGAGGGTTCATGGAACCACCTTCACAATTCTCTGTTATTTCAATCAAGTATAGAGCGTGGAAAAAACAGCGCTCATATATTTCCGTGCGATCTCTGATTTCCCTTATTTTATTATGGTGATCGTTTCTTCATATGTAGGTCGGCGTACACTCCTTGAACATCCACATTCAGGTTCAGGTTCTTCCTGGCGTTCAAAATCAGCATATCTGTACACTGAAACGTCGTGCGTTTCTGTATCATCCCCATTACATTTCTGAATTGTTACGTTATACACTGAAGAGCCAAAGAAACTGCTACACCGGCCCAATATCATGTGGGGCCCCCGTGAGCTCACAGAAGCGCCGCAACACGACTCATGTCTGAATGAGTTCTGGGGGAAATAACACCATGAATCCTGCAGGGCTGTCCATAAATCTGTGAGAGTACGAGCAGCTGGAGATCTCTTCTGAACAGCACGTTGCAAGGCTTATGTACGTGTCACCTGTCAGAGTCGAATCTAGACGTATCAAGGGTCCCATATCAGCCAAAAACGGCACACACCCAACACCATTACAGAGCCTCCACCAGCATGAACAGCCCCTGCTGACATGCAGAGTCCTCGGATTCATGAGGTTGCCTCTATACCCGTACACGTCCATCCGCTCGATACAACTCTTACCTTTCATTTCCTTTGGTTGATAATACTAAGCTTATGACACTAATTAAGTCATTTGATGCGAGGTATTCTTCGGCTTCCTGGAAGACCCTGACAAAAATACTTAAATTAAGGACGTTTTTAGCAACATACTGGCTGAAACAAAATATCAGTGCAACAAGAAACCAGACAATGTGGGATATTTCACTTTTTTATTCACTTGATAGCTAGTTTGGAGCCAGGACCCATTATCTTCCTTTTACGAGTTTCCACCCGCTCAGGGTAGATGCGTTGCTTATAGCGACTATGAGGCAATAGAGCGAGTGCTGTCAGATACGTAGGTTGTTCTTGAACATTAGCCAGATTTTCTGAAAAGCAATTTGAACCAGACGCTCTGTCTTGCAATGCTGATCGGCACACATGAGAGGAGTCAGGCATCACATCTGGATAAAGAGGGAGGACATCCTGGCCACCAATCGGCTTAATGGCAGTAACAGGAGAAAGTCGGTAAGAGGTCGTAGGAAAGGGTGACTTAAACGGAACAGACAAATTTAGAGGCGTCTCAGTTTTTCTGTTGTTTAATCATTGCAACACCAGAAGTCCCAACGACTGCCCCACGCCTGTATGTTTCTGGAAGATGCTAGGACACACACCAGCCACACTTTAGGTGATGATAAAGAACGTCGCTACTTCCTCATTATATGTTGTATGAATGCGGTACTCACAAAACTGTAGATGGGAAGGAGTGTTCTTCTTTACTACCATCTCCACTGAACGGATCCTACTGTAACTCTGTGAAGGACATTGAGTGGACTAGGGTTCACATCGTATACCGCTCACATCACTCTAAGAGAGCAAAGTAAACTGTTGTTACACACGAGGACACGAAAATGCTGAGGGAAAGCTGTCCAGGTATGCACGTTCTGTGGTGAGGCAGTAAACTGGCGACCCTCCCACCTGGTGCTCGATGCACCCTTGGACCACGGCTGCAGAAATAACATAGAAGAATGATATCGTATTTGCAAATCAGATTTCTCTGGTCAATGTGTTGCATTGGAACTGATCACAAATTTCTGAGTGACTATTTACGCAACTTATCTATAGAATGAGGCAGACGAATGCGTTGGCAACAAATTTCTCTGAACATTATTCGACAGTAGTCATTCATTTGATGTTCACAGGCGGCGTTCACAGAAAATACCAGCTCTGGAAAATGAGACAAGTCAATTCCCAGGTTTGTAGGTGTGGATTACATTAGAGGGATACAATTCCCATGTTTGGTCAGTAAGTAGCTACAGAAGTATCTTTCTGTTGTACACTTTTCTTGTATGATTTTTACTTGCAGTTTTCACGTTTCTTTACAGTCGAGGGGTAGTTCTGTGTATTTTAGTGAGTTAGTAACTTGGATAGCATATTTCCATGAGGCAGTAGTTATGAGGATGAAAAGTGGTTGTTTGTCTTATACAATTGGCTAGGTTTTGGAATGGCTAGATTCAAGGTGTGTCTGGCTAGCATGGTTGAGGTGGGATGGTCAACACATTGGAGGAAATGGACAGGATGTCTGAACCCGGCCGCTCGTAATGTTTCCATAAACAGTACATCTTCTTGTCAATAAGAGTAGGGTTCACTTGGAACTTCTCCTTCATTGACTATGTTCTGCAACTTATCCACTACCTCAATAAGAACAAATTTGTCGTCTTTGCAGCTCTTAACCTTCTGACTATGTGTGTGTGTGTGAGTGGAACAGGAAGTACGAGCTAGTCGCACAGGGAAAGAAATGAAAAAAATGTGAAGCTTCAGTCACAAACAAACACAGGAATAAATGCCAGTGTCCTACCAACTGTTTAATTGACATTCAAATAGTTATGAAAGATATGGCGCATAAAATCTTGTCCACTAGCGTAAATTCACGTGTTTTTCTTCAAGACCAGACCATGATTTCCATATGTCGTCAACCATATGTCTGCAACCCCTTGCACTCGTACTTAGACTAAATATATTCCCCAACAGGTGAGACATGTTAATTGACAATCGATTGTCCGGTATTGGCGGATAAATGCAATACTGCAGTTCCTGTGTTGTTCATAAATACGATGGAATGTTTCCTCGGACGTGCATGCGTCCGTATTTGCATGCATGTCCGAAAGGACATTGCAGTGTACTTCTGAAGAACACAGGTGGACCAGTATAGTACTGGCCCACGAAAAGCTCTCGTGCGAAGCAAAAATGTTGACCAATATTTTAGTCACACTCTTTAGTTTGTTTACGTCCGTAGGACATGTTTGAGTTGTGGTCTGAGGGAAAGTCTGTATAGTTCTTTGTCATTAGCAGAACCGGAAATTATGAACAATGTTTCGCAAATTGACTTGCGCACCAGCGTGTAACGTATCGATGCTAATATCTGTATGTAATGCTTTCAGGTGTACCTAGTGACGTAAGGAATTTCTGATACCTCCAACCATTCATTGCTTGCTTTTCCGATTTTTTTCCACTACCTCACACATCCTTCGGTTACCTACTTAACGATTCCTTGATATCTGAGGATGTATCCTGTCAGTCGATTCCTTCTATTAGTCAGACAGTGGCTCTATTGTTTCCTATCAGTTCGATCCTGTACCTCTTCATTATATATTCTATTTCACCACCTTATCTTCAGAATTATTCCGTATCGCATTTCAGATTCTGCTACGATGGGAGCATGACACTTGTATTTTCTGGTTGCCATCATCCGCCCATAACACCAACGTATGGATGGCCGGTGGGCTAATGTTGCAGGGCCAGACCTTCTGACACTCATCTGGACTGGTCCCCTCCAACTCAAGAACAGGCTGCTGCCGCTCTTCGGGAACCACATGTTGGTCTGGCTCCTGCTTAGACGCCCCTTCCACGTTGTTGCACCTGTAGTACGGCTGTCTGCATCACTGAGGCACGCAGGCCACCCCACTCCTGCATAGCCTTGCTGCTAAACAGTGGAGGTGGAGGTGGGACTGGAGTATTGTAGCCTACGCTGTCCAATATTTTCCTTGGTTCGTAAATGACATGAGGGTATCACAGGCTCTCTATATTGTCCCTTGCACTGATAATCGTCGGGTAAGATTGTCTAGACATCTACTGAATCCTTTTAGTCTTCTGAGTCTTTCTTCATATTCTTATGTAAAATTTATAAATTATGTATTTCTATCTCTAGGTATACAGATAAAACAGAATGAAGCGATTACCAGTGGCTGTAGATATTCCGTACGGAGCAAATTTATTTTAGATTCTTTATAGATATTTTGTATGAAGCCCTTGTGGACACAGACAGTATGTAAGCGAGAACATTTCGTATCATACATTTAGATGCGTCTGTGGATGAATTGTCGCATCAGAAATGAGCGATTTGTATTGTGTAATGGTTTTAGACATACGTATTTCACATAACCCCTGGAAAAGAAATGAGTTGGTGTCAGGGCCAGAACTCTAGAGGGCAGGGAACGCAGTGCCGTCATGGCAAGGACGACGGATTCAACGTTTTGGGGGGTGCTGATTCTAAAGTGTGCAGCGGCTTAGGATTCGCAGGTCTTGCGTAACGATGGAAATTGTGAAGTTAATTTTACATTGTCTGTAATGCTTATCAATGTACTGGTAAGTGTTAGCTGCAGTCATGTGTCACCGCTGTAGTGATTTTGGGTTGGCCCGTACGGTGGGCCCCAAACTGTACGGTCCCGGTCCGTGTCGCTGGCCGCCCACGCCCTGCATTATAACGCCCACAGCCGCGCTGTCGCAACCGGGACTCAGTTTGGAGCACAGACAGGATTTCAGCTGACCGCAAACCGCTAGCCGCCTGCGGTCACAGCCGGGATATAACGCCAGCACTCTTGCCTGCTCTTCCCACACACACGCACGTAAGAAGCTGGAGTATTCCTGGCGCACATCTGCAATGATCTCGTTACGCAAATATGCGTTCCTGCGTCAGTGGCTTGCCACTAAAGGATAAACATGTCCTTAAACGGCAAGTGCGTCTATACTGTACGGAGACCTGTGTGTAGCACATCCTGACACGTAACACTAGCTTTAAAATGGTTATGAATATTCCTAGCTAGGTTTGGAAAGTCATTTACCAGCTTCACTGACACATATGTGAAAATATGAAATATGCACTTGAGTATAATTAGTCCAGGACATTGTTCAGTTAAGCAAGTAGTAACAGTGTTTCTTGATCGCATCATACAATTGCAATCAGCACAAGTAAATTTTATAAGATTGTTTTGAGAAACATTGTACTCAGAAAATGGAAGCATTATATTATTATAATGATTTTTACTTGTTGCACCTTATCATTTTTACCATGTTTTAAAATTTCACAAAGGTTCCAAAATTACTGTCAGTTTTATTTGTGTCCTTATCAAAATATCAAACCAGAACACACGAGGTTTTAACATATTCTACATCTGTTGACTCATCAGCGAGAACACTGAATTCAGTGTGTCACAGTTTTCTTGGAAATTCGTTCTGCGTTGTTATGGCTCTCTCCTATCACATTGTTTACGATCTGGAAACATTCAGTTCAACGCAGTTGAGTAGCATCTGAAATTTTAGAATCAGGGAAACAACTCTCGACTACGTCCTCCGGCTGATTTACTACAATGAAAAGAAGAGTGTTCTGCCACGAATCCTGTCAAGTAAACATTGGATGATTGAACAGTGGAAACACGCTGTATGGAGTGACGAATCACGGTACAGAATGTGGCGATCCGATGGCAGGGTGTGGGTATGGCGTATGCCCGGTGAACGTCATAGGCCGGCGTGTGTAGTGCCAACAGTAAAATTCGGAGGCGGTAGTGTTATGGTGCGGTCGTGTTTTCCATGAGTGGGGCTTGCACGTCTTCTTCTTCTGCCTGGTACTATCATAGCACAGGCCTACATTGATGTTTCAAGCACCTTCTTGCTTCCCAATGTTTAAGAGCAATTCGGGGATGGTGATCGCATCTTTCAACACCATCGAGCACCTGTTCATAATGCCCGGCCTGTGGCAGAGTGGTTGGACTAAAAAATCATCTCTGTAACGGACAGGCCTGCACAGAGTCCTGACCTGAATCCTACAGAACACCTCTGGGATGTTTTGGAACGCCGACTTCGTGCCAGGCCTCACCGACCGACATCGATACCTCTCCTCAGTGCAGCACTCCGTGAAGAATGGGCTGCCACTCCGCAAGAAACTTTCCAGAACATGATTCAACGTATGCCTGCGAGAGGTGTCATCAAGGCTAAGGAAGGGCTAATACCATATTTAATTCCAGCATTACCGATGGAGGGTGCCACGAACTTGTGAATCATTTTCAGCCAGGTGTTCAGATAGTTTCTTAATGGAAAAAATAAAAGTTATTCATATGATGTGGGCTATAAACTGAAAGTATATAGCGTATGCAGAAGAACATGGAAACAGAGCAGCTGAGTGGCATTTCGGCCATCCACCAATAGAAGTGGTGGCTGCGTCTTGGTGTGGGCTGTGTCTTCCATGGAACAGGCTGAGTTCTCTGGCGCAGCTGAATCAATCGAGGCTAGAGATGGTAATGCTCGGGTATTTGGTGAACATTTGCAGCCATTCAATGGACTTTATCTTCCCAAACAACAATGCGTCATGTCACCAGGACACAAGTGTTCGCTACGGATTTGAAGAACAACCTGGACAGTTAGAGCGGATGATTTGGCCACCCGCACAGCCCGACAGGCGTCCCGCCCAACATTTATGGGACGAAACCACTCCGTGCACAAAATCCTGTGCTGGGAACACCATGCCTCAGTAGCAGTGCAGGGGCTTCCTACGTCCTGTTGAGTCCCGCCACGTCGACTCGTCGTACTACGCCAGGCAAGAGGAGGTCCGGCACGATGTTAGGAGGTGCCCCATGACTGTTACTAATGGTAAGTGGAAACCAACTGTTTAGCTGATTTACTTTCCGCTGGGCGACATTCCCTACATCTACACGTAATAATTACTGAGTAAGGCGGTGCATGGCGTAGGGAAAATCGTGTCTGTACTATTTATTTCCTTCCATATCCCATTCGCTTAAAAATGACTGTCCGTAAGCCACCATACGCAGACTAACCTCTCTCATCTTATCCTCATTCTACCAACGCGAGATACACAATAAGGTGGGATACCTCATTACACCGTGTGGGGCCTGCTTTTGCCAGTGTAGTACAGCAACTTTATGTGGCATGGCCTCAGCAAGTCATTGGAAGTCCCCTCCAGAAGTACTGAGCCATGCTACCTCTAACAGCCGGACGCAGCGAGTCTGCTAACAACAGTTTCACGACCCTGCAACTAAGATCAAACTGAAAAGTCAGGAGCAGGTAGATGCGCTTCCCTCTGTTGCTCCATTGCACCTGGCCAAGACGTGGCAACAATCTCGTGAGCAGTAGAAACGAGATCAACACAAATATCCTCCACTAGCAATTAGTTAATAGGTGGCCACTTTAGCTGATGAGAAAGCACGTCGCTAGTTCCTCATAATATGATGTATGAATGCGGTACGCACAAAACTGTAGATGGGAAGGAGTGTAGTATTTCACTACCATCTCCACTGAATGGATCCTAAGTCTGCGATGGGTATTGAGTGGAATGGCGTTCACATCGTATACCCATCACATCACTCTAAGAGACCAAAGTAAACTCTTCTGGCCAAGACGATGTGTTACACACTGAGGGAAAGCTGTCCAGGCATGCGCGTACTGTGGTGAGGCAGCAAACTGGCGACCCTCCCAGTCGGCGCTCGATGCGGAACTACCCCTGGACCACGGCTGCAGAAATATCGTAGAAGAATCTATACCTTATGACGTCACACTTCCAACTCAGATCCCGCTGGACACTATGCTCCATTGGAACACGAATTCTTGAGTGACTGATTACGCAACTTGTCTATAGAATGCGGCAGACGAATGCTTTGGCAACAAATTTCTCTGAACATTATTCGACAGATACTCACTTTGTGCGCATTTGTGTGCGTGTTCCACGTGATGTGTACAGCTGGAGTGCCTGACATCCCCACGCTGTGGCCATACACGGAACGCCAGCAGAAACCAAAAATGTACAGGAAAAGCTGTGGTACAGAGGTAACGATCAAATCACGGTCCATCTTCCCAGATTTAGGTTTTTTGTGGTTTCGCCAAACCACTGCAGAAACCAGTGCGGCCTTCCCTTGAATACGGGTACTGTTGATTTCTGCCCTCATTCTTCTGTAGTGAGAGTACATGTCCCTACTCGAATGGTCTCGACGTCAAGACGAGTTGAAACTTTAAACATTCCTCCTATTCTTCGAGAGCAGAACTCGCCGCTTCCTGCGAAAACTTGAATGTTCAGTACGGTTTTGCTGAAAAAGCAACAGACAGTGATCCGTATATCAGTTAGGGCTCGTGCAGAGACTACATTCAAAAAACCCTAGGTTATGTATGTGTGTGTGCAGACATGTTAGCTGATGCTAACGACGATCTCATTTTCGTTAAAATGCATTCGTATCCAACAACGTTCACCTCCGTCTTAACCGTTAATTTACGTCTGATGCATTCTATAGTAATTCGCTACTCGCCTGTTCTCTGTCAATATCACGAAAATGTAGTTGCAGTGGGTTGGAGCCTCGTCTTACGGCGCTAGGCAATCGACAGTAGTCATTCATTTGATGTCCACAGGGGGCGTCATAGAACATACCAGCGACACTCCAGGCTCTGGAAAATGAGACAAGTCAATTCCCAGGTTTGTAGTTGTGGAGTGCAGTAGAAGGATGCAATTCTCATGTTTGATCAGTAAGTAGCTACAGAAGTATTCTTATGTTGTACACTTTCCTTGTATAGTCTGTATGTGCAGCTTTCACATTAGTGTACAGTCTAAGGTTAGTCTTGGGTATTTTAATAAGTTAGTAAATTGGATAGGATGGTTTCTTAAGGCTGTAGTTACGAGTTTGAAAAGTGGTTGTTTGTTTTATAAAATTGCGTGGGTCTAGGAATGGCTAGAGTCAAGGTGTGTCTGTTTGCACATGATTGAGCTGGGGTGGTCAACACATTGGAGGGAATGGACCTCTGAACACGGCTGCATTTAATGTTTCCATAACCAGTACATCTTCTTGTCAATAAGAGTGGGGTTCACTTGGAACTTCTCCTTCATCGACTATGTTCTGCAACTTATCCACTACCTCAATAAGAACAAATTCGTTGTCTTTGCAGCTCTTAACCTTCTGACTATGTGTGTGTGTGTGTGTGTGTGTGCGTGTGTGTGTGTGTGTGTGTCAGTGTGTGTATGCACAGGGGCATGGACTGGTGCCCATACCACTGGTATAGACAGAACACTACCGCCTGTTACTGCTCTCACCCAGCGCAATGTATTAATTTTCATCGCTACAGCAGTCATTGCATTATCACACAATGGGTAAATAGTTCTTTATTTCTTTCTTTGTCAATGTGTTGTGTTTCTATCGAACTGCGGATGGTACACCGCTCTACTGTCTGCTGTTCTCATCTGAGAGTGTGTGCTTGCGTTTAGTTTTTGGAGCGAACGTGGAACGCCACATTCACGTTCAGCAGAAAGTGGAACACGAAGTACGAGCTGGTCACTCGGGGAAAGAAATGAAGAAAATGAAAACTTTAGCTCTCCAACAAACCCAGGAAAAAATGCAAGTGTTGCACCACCTACATAATTGACATTAGAAGACTTACGTGGCGAGATGGCGCATAAATTCATGCGCATTAGCGTAATTTCACCTGCATTTCTTCAAGACCAGACCACGATTTCCACATGTCGTCAACCACGTGTCTGCTACCCCTGCACTCTTAGATACATTATGTATATTCCCGTACAGGGGAGACATGTTGCCGGCCGGGGTGGCCGAGCGGTTCTAGGCGCTACAGTCTGGAACCGCGCGATAGCTACGGTCGCAGGGTCGAATCCTGCCTCGGGCACGGATGTGTGTGATGTCCTTAGGTTAGTTAGGTTTAAGTAGTTCTAAGTTCTGATGACCTTAGAAGTTAAGTCCCATAGTGCTCAGAGCCATTTGATTTGGAGACATGTTAACTGACAGTCGCTTGCCCGGTATCGGCGGATGAATGCGATGCTGCAGTGCCCGTGTTGTTCAGAAATACGACGCAATGTTTCTTCGGACATGCAAGCGTGCATATATGTATGCATGTCCGAAAGAACATTGCACTGTACTTCTGAAGAACACAGGTAGAATAGTAGGGGACTGACCGAAGAAAATCTCTGTCCCGAAGCAAAACTTTGACCATTATTTTAGTAATACTCTTTGCACAGTCGTTCGTAATGTACACGAGTGGATATCATGGGCAATGTGTCTCAAATTGCCCTGCGAATCAGTACTAAACTTATGGATGCTAATATCTGTAAGTAATGTTTTCAATTGTAGCTAATGACGTAAAGAATTCCTGATAGCTCCAACCATTCACTGTTAGGTTGTTTGCTTTTTCTGTACTACCGCACACTTTGTTCCGTTACCTGACCAACGATTCCTCGATACTTGAAGACGTTTGCTGTCAGTCGATTCCTTCTATATGTTTCATCCATTCGATTATGTAACTTTTCGTTAAGAACTGAATTTACCCATCATACCTTCAGCATTATTCTGTATAGGCTGCTGCCCCTCTACGGGAACCATATGTTGGTCTGGCTCCTGCTTAGACGCCCCTTCCGCGTTGTTGGATCTGCAGTACGGCTGTCTGCATCACTGAGGCACGCACGCCACCCCACGGCGGCGAGGGTCTTTCCGCCAAACAGTGTAGGCGGAGGAGGCATTGGAGTAACTTAAGTGTACATTGTCGAATATTTTACTTCGTACATAAACGACATGAGGGTACCACAGATTCTCTGTATTCTCCGTTGTACTGATAATCATCAGGTAAAATTTGCTACTCTTATATCTATATGTCTACTTAATCGATTTAATCTTCTCCTTATATTCTTATATAAAATTTATAAATCAGTTATTTATATCTGTAGATATACAGTTAAAACCTAATGAAGCGGTTACCAATGGGTGTAGCTATTCGGAACAGACGAAATTTATTTCAGATTATTTGTTGGTGTTTGGCATGATGCCCATGGAGAGACTCACATCATGTAAGTGACAAAGCGTGTCACGCCATACATTTAGGTTCAAAATCGCTCTGAGCACTATGGCACTTAACATCTGAGGTCATCAGTGCCGTAGAACATAGAACTACTTAAACGTAACTAACCTAAGGACATCACACACATCCATGCCCGAGACAGGATTCGAACCTGCGACCGCAGCAGTCGCGCAGTTCCAGATTGAAGCGCCTAGAGCCGCTCGGCGACACCAGCCGGCCATAGATTTAGGTCTACATGGCAGAGAGCGCAGTGGGGGCATGGCAAGGACGACGGATTCCGCGTTTTGGAAGGTGCCGATTCAAAAGTGTGCAGCACCTTCCAATTCACTGCTCCTGCACAACGATGGAAATTCTGAATTCCATTTTTCGTTTTCTGTACTGCTTCCTTCACTAATACAGTAAGGAAATAAGGTGAAAATAATACTGAATTGAGGCATCAACCCCGTATTGGGACTAAATATCTGAACAGCTATCATTTCTTTCCTTTTGGAACTTAGAATCAGTCAGACATAAATGCCCTTCCGCCACGTACTTTTAAACTTTGCAAGATTGTATCGACGCTGTTCACTTGATGAAACTTACTCAACACCGAATTCAGTACCTATGAAAGACAGAAAGGACAGACTAATGCTCTTCAAGTAATCAAAACGAATATTTTCATTAGAATGTTCATAGGACAAATCAAGGTCAAATATTTTCGTTGTGGAGTCCAAATATTTCCTCTACAGTCAGCCTTGAATCTAACTAGTCAGCTAGATAATTTCTGCCTGACTGTCTGTTGACTATCTCTTGCTTTTTTTTTACCAGACCAGGATGTTTCGTAATATTAACCAACCAAAAATCTTATATTCTTTTCACAAAACTCAATTTATCCCCAATCATGTTCATAACTATTTCATATATTAGTACACCTGGAAGGGGTCAAATTGTCGTCCTTTTACAGAACTGCCGCATAAGCTGCACGTGCTGCGCCACTCTGTGCGGCTGTCAGTGGTCACGTGATCACTCTCGCACTCGCAGACGAGCTCCTGCACGCCCACGCAGCCCTGACGCCCGCCAGAATCGTCTTATTCCAGGGGCAGCGGCGACAGGGCGTACAGCTACCACAGCACAGGTAACAGAGCTCGTGAGACCAGACACAAACTGTTGCGAACCACCTATTAGCAGTGAGACTGTGGGCACCCACACTTCTAGCTCCTTTCCCCTCCCCCCCTCCTAAACACACCACAGCATCGACGTGGAGAGGTCGACTGCTGCCGCCAGAGCTTGCTTCGCCTCGAAGAAGGAATGGCGCGCCCTGGTCTTCAGCGACGGCAGCAGATACTGCCTGCATCCAAGTGACGGCCGTTTGTGCATACGACGAAGAGCTGGTGAGTGCTACCTCAAAGAGTGTGCTCTTCCGAAACACACTGGCCTTACTGTGCCGTTCCTGGAGAGGACATGCAAATGTTGTTAAACCTGTTCTTTTGATTTTCTTGTAACAGAAAGATGGTGCGTTGTTCCAAGAGGATAATGCTCGTCCACATACTGCTCATCCAACTCAATGGCCCTGCAAGACGTGTGGCAACTTCCCTGGCTGGCAAGATCTCTGGACTCCTCTGCAGTCCAGCAGGTGTGGGCTATGATGGGACGACAAGTGACAGGTGCGACGTGGCAAGCGAGGACTCTTACACAACTACGTGACATCACGTATCCCAGGGCCGTATTCGCCAGCTGTACGACCCACTGGATCACAGAGTCAGCGCCTGTGTTGCCGCCCGTGGTGGCTACGCCACGTGCTAGTATGGATGTCTCAGGTTGGGTCGATGCCTGGTTCGTCCAAACCGCGTGTGCTATTCGACTGTATGTGTTACCACTTCACGTACTCCATATGCACCATTGCAACAATAAATCTTGAGTGACCTATTAACCTCCAAAAACACCTAATTTTTTTCTGCCAGTGTATTAGCAACCATGAGCGGCAACATTTGCAGACAATAATCCTATACTGTGAGATCATCAGCGTCCATCTTTTACCTCTAGTCCACGCTCGCCATACACATTAAATCACGAGTAACTTGTAGTTAAAATAGATAACTTCACACAGAAGTGTCCGTGGAAGCCCTGTAGGCTTGTTCTAGCTCTACTACCGATGTGGCGACAATGGCTTGCAACTCATACAGGGTGTGGAGTTACAAGCCCAGACGTCTAGTTTATAATTAATATGTATTAAGGAAGAATATTTAGAACATGGCAGTTCAAATTTGCCGAAACTAGTCATCACTGTACGATCAATTGTGATTTCCGCAAATAAAGTTTTCGAATCAGAACACTTCATCATTTAAAGCTACAAGACTCTCTCTGTGCCACGTAAACCAATAGATGTGACTTTAATTATAATGAATGTAATCCAAACAGAGATGTACAGGGCGAATCAAAAAGGAATTTGCTACTTTAGAATGATATAGAGATGTATTGAGATAACTTACAGAATCGGTAGGTGTATGATTATGCAGCAAACAACCTGCATGTACATCAGTCCATCAGTGCCCCATTCCACCACCAGGAACGCCAGCGTTGTGCACAGTTAAGATGGCTGCTTTCACTGGGGTGGAGCGTGCCCGCTGTGTGTCCTGGTACCATGAAACGAACTCTGCAATAACTGTTCGGTGGTTTCATTAAAGACCGCGCGTATGTTCCTCCGGTACCAAACAATTCGGCCGACCTGAAAAATTTAATCTGCGCTGCGGTTGCTCAACTTTCACCCGATTTTCCGCAAGGAACGTGGGATGGGGAATTTGAGTACCAGTGGCATGTGTCCCACATCATAATTGGTATTCACATCGAAACGAAATGACACTTTTATAAGAAATTTTAGGTTCTTTACTACAAAATAACACGTCAATCGACTCTGTAAGTTATCTCAATATATTTATGTATTTCCAAAGCTACAGTGTCCTTTTTGACAAGCTCTTTATTTTTAGCGTCATCAGTACGCAGTTTTCCAGAATCCTACTGTTGACCAAAAATAAACTCCGTCCTAATGCAACATCTTTGAACCTTAGCCTCAGCCACACTCTTTGGTTTGTTTACACCCTGCAGAACAAGTGGGAGTTGTTGGCTGTGGAAAGTTTGCTTAGTGCTGTGTGATCAATTCAAATGGAAAACATGAACTACGTTCTCCAGTGTGGCTTGTGAGCAATGGGCAAAGTGGTGCATGTTAATTACCGCAAGTAATACCATCAAGCCGACCTTGGAGGCTAAGTAATTCTGGATACCTTGCCACATTCTGTGCTTCTTTCTATCGTCTTTTCTGTCCTTCCTTGGACTACATTTAGACATTAGAACAGCTATGCCAGAGATGACTGGCCTCGTGACATTCGAGGCGTGAAATATCTCATGTGGTAAACTTATAATGGGAGGCGCCGCCCAGGGAGGTCGGGCTCGAGGACACGATCTGAGACCACATTCCTCACCAGCGTTGTTGAGGCCACAACTAACAATCATCCCTACTTTGCATTTTCTCTCTTCTCAAAAGTCAAAAATTTTATAATTTTCGATTTGGAAATTTGATGTATTATAATTTCGAGAAGTAATTACAGCTGTGTCTTATACAAAAAATGACAAAAGACCTCCACGCGGCAGTGCACGGGCAGCGCTGCCCGTGACGTCAGCTGCGCAGCCAGACACCGCGCTGAGGCGGGGGCCGAGGGCACTGAGTGGAGGGAGCACTGAGGTCCGCAGAAAGTTATCAGACGGCGGACCCCGGCTGTGCAAATGCAGGCTCGCAAAAGGAAGAAAGTGCAGCCTTTGCTGGAGTCACTCGCGCCGGTTTTCCAGGACGCTTAGCACGATGCCGCAGCCGTGGCGGCTACCTCGGCAGTGAGCGGTCAGCCCCCACTGCCTGAGAGGACAGCGCCGGCCGCCACCGTCAGCTGCCGTCAGCCTCCGAGGCTCCCACTCGGCCGCCCACCACGTGTTTTCACGCGGCTGCACAGACAAGTTGTTGTACTGCATTTGCGGCATTCTTAGTGGCCTTCCCTGCACGGAAAGCGAGCTGCCAGTAGTTTGTACCGCTCAGAAGCCGGTGAGACGACTTCTGGCGCCACCCAGCTTTTCAGATGCTTTTTACAGAACAGCCAGCAACCAACTAGATCTATCTGACTTCCTTGATTATAACTACCTCCACGATTTTCCGTGGCCAATTTCTAGACATCGATTATAAACGAGACATAAACATGGAGTTACCTTTGGCGCCAAAAGTTATATAATTTCTTCTGATAATCCGTTAGGAGATTGACCTGTGCCTCAAACAAGACTATTTAATGGTATGGAGACAACCTCATGAATACATGTCAGCAGGGGACCGACCGTTCGAGGGGCTGGAGGCTCGGGAATGGCGTGGAGCGTTTTCGGTTGCAGTGACATGGGACTTCTGATATGTCTATATACAATTCTGATAGCTGACACGTACATAAGCATCCTGTTTCATCATCTGCATCCATTCATGTCCATTGTAAAGTCCGACTGATTCGGGCAATTCCAGCGCGGGGCAATGCGGCAACCCACATGTCCAGAATTATTACAGAGTGACTCCAGGAAGTTTCTTCTGAATTTAAAAAATTCCGCTAGTCACCAAACTCCCCAGACGTGAGCATTATTGAACATATGTTGGACGCCTTGCAACGTGCTGTTCAGAAGAGATGTCCACCCTCTGGTTCTCTTACGGATTTACGGACAGTCCTGCAGGATTGAAGGTGTCAGCTCCCTCCAGCACTACTTCAGACATTAGTCAAGTCTGTGGCACATGAACCAATTTCTTTTACTCTTCAGTGCCTACATGTGTGCACGTGTATATGTATGGTTCTTTTTTCACCTACGCATATTATGTACAGGCAAAAACGAATTAGAAACGAAAAAGTGGTTGACTGGCAAAACAGAGTGCTTATTATTGGTTTTTAATTTGTACATGGAATTAAAAGAAAATATGGCACATAATTAAACGGAAAAAGCAGATAGTTTATTAATTTAAAAATATATATGGAATTAAATGTGAAATTATATATGTGATTAAATGGTATAAATGGTTGAAATCACTCTGAACACTATGGGACTTAACATATGTGGACATCAGTCCCCTAGAACTTAGAACTACCTAAACCTAACTAACCTAAGGACATCACACACATCCATGCCCGAGGCAGGACTCGAATCTGCGACCATAGCGGTCGCGCGGTTTCAGACTGAAGCGCCAGAACCGTTCGGCCACACCGGCTGGCTTAAATGGTATAGAAATTGAATATAGTAAAAAATACACATCAATCTTTTTTTTTACAAAAAAAGATTCTTAACAATATCATTGTTATTTCATAGAAAAGAACCTAATCACTACAAATGACTAGCCAGATGTAAATGATGAAAAAGGAGGATTTCCTTAAATCAATATTGTAAGATGTGGCTACTTATTTACAGTGTGCTGCATTACACATGTCTTTTCTTCAAAAATAGACAGCTTACATATCAGCACAAAGTAAACTTCAAGGTAAAACAATAGGAATTAATAATATCATGTACAGTCACAGCTGCTTCATAAAACACTGCCGCTGAGTTACAGTAACTACACGTAATTCATCATGAACATTAAAGTGCTGACTGCTGCGGGCCACACGCTGTGGCGTGCGACCCCTCTGGCTGGCCTCACCAGCTGCGGCGCCAGCACTGCTGTGGAGGCCGTGGCTGGCTGGCTGCGGCCGCGCCCCTGCGGGTCTCCTCTGGAGGCGGGCTGGTAGGCGGGCTGGCGGCTCCCCTCCCAGCCAGCCAGTGGCCACGTGGGGCCCGCGGCGGCAGCTGCCACAGCACTGCCCGGCCGACACGTGCGCCACAGAGGCGTCTCGCGCACACTGCTGCAGACTCCCGAGTAAACACTGGCTCATGGCACGTGTATGTGCAGTACAATGGTGAGGATTGGTACGCAGTGAGGCAGGAAGAACAATTTATTCTGTATTTTCTTTACTTACATTTATACATTCTACACTCGTTGTGTTGAGCATTGTTTTCCGGGAAATTGCTTTATATTAGCGTTAAATTCAGCTTGTACAGTGTTCAGTCCAGAAAGTAGCACATATATGAGTAGATATACCATCCCTAAACTCCGCTTCAATGGACTTGATACTAATGGCCTCTCCTGGCACAGGGAGAGTACATGAAGTTATAACCTGCTCCTCCCACATTCAGATACCAGCATGTTAGCCCGTCTCTAGCAGTCGCTAACACGTATTATAAAGCACCCAAATTCCCCACACCCAAATGTTTTATTTAAATTCGCATATCCCCTGAAGTTAATTCAATCATAGCTTCCTATTATATATCCACTATTAAAACTCTCCTCCCATACATTTCAATGTCGGTTGGTGGTTTAAATGCACCACACTCTGTTGTCATCTACTTCTTCGAATACTCCCTCATGCTTCACAGATAGTCCTTTCGTGCCAAAAACACTTGGAAAGTTTTCTACTTCTACAGCCATCCCAAAGTCACTGCCGGGTTCTGGATCTACATTCACGGGTTTAGATAGACTAACAGTCAAATTATATGTGTTGGTGAAAAGCGATACACTTCTACAACTTAACCGAGACTTGGTGAGTTGAGGAAGCTCTGATGTCTGAGTATAATAATAGAAAGACTGCCGGCCGCTGTGGCCGAGCGGTTCTAGCTAATAGTCTTAGGCATAGTATAGGAGATGTTAAAAACAAGATGCTTCCTAAATCAGGAATTTATAAGTTGACTTGTAAAGACTGTAGCAAAATTTACATCGGGCAAACAGGGAGAAGTTTTAATACCAGATTTGAAGAACATACCACTGGAACAGCACGTAATATGTCACTCTTTGGACAGCATTTAGATATGGAAAAACATGCAGAAATCAATATAAGGGATAATCTGAAGATACTGCATGTAACTCGAAAAGGTCCTATGAAGGATATTCTAGAGAGTCTGGAAATTTTTATACATAATAAACGGAATCCGGCAGCGATGCTGAAAGAAAAAATAGAGCCACGATAAAAAAAATTTCGAGCTATTCGAAAATAGTATTTGTACACAATGATGATACTTTTCCTTTTATTATTTCAATAATTTAATTCCTTTGATCGGTACTACAAACGTACCATAAACTTTTATCCTATCTTTAGATTTTTTAGGTTATCCTTGATTGTCGATATTTCCATAATCTCAAATAGGTGACAACTTCTCTGTGAATGAAGAGCCATGACATACCTCTACCATGGCAACGGACGCCGTGACCAGGGCGAAGATAACACCATATATGCACACCCACTGCTACCATGACGACGGCGTCCTCGCTGCACAGACTAGAGGGTGCCTGATATACGCTTTGTAATCCATGGCAACGGCGTCCTCACCACAAGGAGTAGAGGGCTCTGTAGTCCATCCGTATTGGCCGTTTTAGTAATTGACTCAAATGCTTTCTACGCACATCTATGGAATAGATATATTATAATACAAGACGACACCAGTTTTTGTGTGTCACAAATTGTTTTACTTTATATTATGGCACTTAATGTAATATTGTTTTACGAATTTTACGAGTTGACTACTGAACATATGTTATTATTTTATGATTAACAGTATAATTGTAACTCTTTTTAAATGCAATGGTTCCGTTTTCTGTTATTTACTGTCACATTTATGTTAAACCAAGGTGACTAGTATTTACATATAATAAACTGTATTTATTGCCGTTGGCCGCCGCTGGGGGTGTTACCATCTATTCACGTGACCTCAGCACGCTATTTAAGCCCATACGAAGGGTTAGTCTCGCATAGTTTCCTCAGTTATATAGACAGGAGTGACACCACCAGCAGTGGACCAATGGGTAACGTGTTAAAATTTACGTAATTTCAGTTGTTGTATAATGGAGTCTTTCTGACGGATATCTATAATTTCACGGTGTAGACGCCCAGAAGATGACCCCTACGTCAGCTTGAAACCGATTGGCGATATAATAATAATAAATGCTATTAAGACTGTTTTTGAATAATTGCTTCAGTCTGGAATCGCGCGACCGCTACGGTCGCAGGTTCGAATCCTGCCTCGGGCATGGATGTGTGTGATCTCCTTAGATTAGTTAGGTTTCAGTGATTTTAAGTTCTAGGGGATTGATGACCTCAGATGTTAAGTCCCATAGTACCCAGAGCCATTTGAACCATTTTGAATAGAAAGACTGCAGGTCTGATAAATCTGGAAGGTAGTCTGTGGCCTGCTGATACATTTCAGCTGGAGTTTGTTACCCTGCTGAAAAAACACATAGGTGTAATCGAATATATTTGGTTTTTGGCCCATCCCTGATGATAGCACTTTGCAACGTTCTTTTCACTACTGTATACAGACCTGAAGCGATCCTTAATGGGGCGAGAGCAGTGTGGCGGAGGGGAATGGAGGGGGATTGGGGTGGGGAGGGAAGGGTGAGCGCACGTCTGCTGTAATACGACACCGGAAGAAAAGTACTGACAGATCCTGAGGCAGCGATTTGGCTCGCAGTCCACAGTGATTAAGTGCTAAGGTGCCTCAGTACAGTCTGTTAACGAATGGACGAGCGTATACAATAGGTTTCTAGATATGTGAGTGGTAGAAAAATTTCTTGATAACAGAACCTCTTACATTGCACTCGAGACAGCTTGGCGTGCTGCAGAACATAATCTGACAGACAGGATGAACTGATGATGCTGTGGTGTACGGGGAGATGTAATTCTTGAGTGACTGCGGGACGGTACAAGTTGACTTACACAAAATTTCTAGATGGTGAGATGAATGGTAGTTGGATCTAAGCGTAGAAATAGTGGAATACAGCATTAGCAGTCACATCGATGAAATATCTCTGTGTAAGGTTGCAAAGCGATATGAAATGGAATGAGCATTTAAGAATGGAGCAGAGAAGGTGAATGCACGACTTCGAGTGGGAGAATTTTAGGAACGTAGTGTTAATCTGTAGAAGACAGAATATAGGACAATAGTACAACCCATTCTTGAGTGCTGTTTGAGTGTTTTGGATCCGCACCAGGTCCTATTAAAGAAAGACATCGAAGCAATTGATAGGTGTGCAGCTAGATTTGTTACCTGTAGATTCGAACAACACTCACATGTTGTAGAGATGGTTTGTGAACCCAAATAGGGACCCCTGTAAGGAAGACAATGTTATTTTCGAGGAACACTGCATAAAAATTTAGAGAACCGATATTCGTAGCTGACTGCAGAATGATTTCACGGGCATCAACGTCCATTTGCGCAAGAAGCACTAATACAGAGAAATTAGGGTGTCCGTGGGGGCAAATATACAGTCGTTTTTCGCTTGCCGTATTTAAGAGCGTAACAGGAGAGGAAATGACTAGTAGTGGTGGAAGGCAGCTTCCGCCATGCACCATATTGTGACTTATTGCGAGTATAGGGAGATGTTCATGTAAATCCACAACAATGCTCAGGATGCCAGCAAGTGGTGTGTGACGGAGCGTGCTTCTAGCACCCCTAGCTGACAGTCTCTTTAGTGGACTTGTTGCATCTTCTAGGTGTCCTGCAAACAAAATACAGACTTTGGCTCGTCTTCCACTCAAGATTTTCTGCTTGATCGTTCCTATTTAAGTTGGCCCTAATTCTAATCCCTTGGCATTAGCTGAAATGGCTCCCTTTGAATTTGTGTGACTCATCGAGCAAAAGAAATATAACGGAGTCCTTCTAGTTCGTATGTGGGTGACACAAGACTTTTCATTGTTTAGAATCAGCTGCCACAGCCGCGCGGGGTTGCTGCACGGTCTGTGGCATCTTGTCACTGTTCGCGCGGCTCCCCCTGTCGGAGGTTCGAGTCCTCCCTCGGGCATTGGTGTGTGTGTTGTCCTTATCATAAGTTAGTTTAAGTTGGGTTAAGTAGTTTGTAAACTTAGGGACCGATGACATCAGCAGTTTGATCGCACAAGTTCTTACCACAAATTTAATTAAAAAAAATTAATGTTCAACTGCCTCTTTGCGTACCTCACCGATAAATTCTCTAAATCATTTTGCTGTTGCTTTGATCTTCTGATGACTTTAGTAGATGGTAAAAGACAGCATCATCTGCAAACAATGGCTGCTCAGATTGCCTCCTAAATCGTTTTTATAGATTAGGAACAGCACAATGACTACAACACTTCCTTGTTTTACTCGACGACTTTCGCGAACTCTCACCAGGCAAACAGGAATACGGCGGTCATCCGGATGAGAGGCGTCACGCCACGCTTCCCGTGGTTTGGCCGTCCTGCGGCAGACTTCCGCTGCGCCCGCCGTCATATTCAGCGCGCGCTCCCTGCGGCGCGCACTGCTTCTGTTTGCTCCCCAGCGTCGACAGCGGACAATGCAGCCGGCGGGCGTAATTGCCACAGTGGCAGCTCTGCTTGCAGCAAACGGGACGTCGGTGCTGGAGTGCGTCTGCCGGCACCTCATCAATGTTACTGACTCTGGCAGAATCTATCAATTCAGCCCCGCTGAAGTTTTGGTGCGATGGAACTACTGTGCTGATATATGTAAGTGCTTTTTCGTGCAGTACAGACTGACAAGACGTTATGCACAGGGCAGTTTTCACTCACGCACAGGCGCCTTGGATTTGATATGCTCTTATCAAAGGTTATACGTTTTCTCCCTGACAGTGAAGGACCGCCTTGGGGACAAATTGCACTTCATTTTCACCCTTTTCGGTCAATGTACTTTGTAATAACCTTTTGCATGTGAAAAATATCATAAAGTACGATTTGGAAAGACGGTAAATTAAGCATCTACATTTGCGAATTGAGCCCAAAACGTTTTTCATATGTGTGAGAATAGATAGAAGTAAGATGTTGTGAAATACAACGAGTAGATTCTTTAAAACCAAAGCACCTTCTTGCATAATTTCTGCTGTACCTCGTCATAATAGCACCCTTTACGTATTTTCCATAGTTCTGTATTCTACATAATCGTGGACATTGATATTACAATAAAAAAACAATTCACAATGAATATAGTGATGTCAAACGGATCTTAACTACTTAACGTACAGCGATACATCGATAAGAAAGAAAATGAAATACAAACTAAGAACAAAATTTCGATCGTTGCTAAGCACAATGAGGAGTGGAAAGTTCCGAGTGATAAGAGAAAACGGTGGGCTGCATTCTGCGCTTCAGGAACTAACATTCGCCGTTGTGTCATCGCGGTGCAGAGGGCGTATCGTTAGCGGTACAGCACAGACATCGGTGGCTGACGCCTGAAGTGGCTGCGACGGAGTTCACTTCCTTCACTGCGCTGTTTAATTTCCTAAATTAAGTAAAATATTTTTGTAGTTGTAAAATTACCTTACAATGAGCCTGACAACGTTCGTAGGGTTGAATCGCCTGTAGACGTATAGAAAAAGACCATCCTCCTTTCCTTTTTCGTGATGGATCTATGACTCTGTCGTTGAAATTTCGAAACCTGTGAATCGTTTTCTTTGCAATAGATAGCATGGCAAGATGAGACAGCCTATCTTCATCTCTGGTACTTCTAAGAAACTGTTTGATCCGCGACAACGTGCGGAAACACGTCTCTGCTTCACAGCTTCTCATGGGACAGCAGCCGCTAATTTCAGCAGATTCCTGACGCCGCCAAAAGGTTCAATGACAAACTTTATAAGGGCTCCTCGAGAATAAATGGTCTGTAGCTCTGTTTTTAACTCAGCTTTACTTAAAAAATTGATAGGACTGCGTAACAGCAGATAGCACATTTTCAGGACACTAATTTTTCAATGAAAGAAAGAAGCGGTGTTTGAGTAAATTAGAGGGCAACAAGTGGCTGTTTCTTCTGTGATATCATTAACATTGTCTCTAATTTTAAAAATTTCGTTTCGGAATGAGACGCGACCAGTGGTATATTTTTGGAATTGGCTGTACTAGATGTTCACGTAGGGCATACATACATATTATAAAAATGGATGTGTGTGTGTGTGTGTGTGTGTGTGTGTGTGTGTGGGTGTGTGTGTGGTTTGCAGATGTACCACATCCCCTCCTGAACCGATTTCAACCAAACTTCCTACACACATCTCTTACCGCCAAAAATGAATTGCTGTGGGCATAATAACTACTCATCTATATATTGCATCTGGGAAGGCTTCAAGGCCACCATAATCACAATGATTACCCCACACAACTGCAAGTGTGAGCCATGTACTCCCTCCAAACACGGCTTGTACATCACATGTGAAGTTCAATTTCAGTCCTCGAAACACATTTGGACCACCAATCAGTTGTTGTTTATTGAATTGCCCAGCAAGATCAATGTCTATCGCCTTCAGAGGACGATAAACAGGAACGCTGCGCCGCCAGCGACGACGGTAACCACGTCGCAGAGGCATTGCTGTGCGAGAGAGAGCAACACGGCCTCTGTTTGACTCAATGCCCAGGCGTATCGAGGCCGTTATTACGGCCAGAGGTGGTTTTTCTGGGTACTGATTTCTCAGGATCTATGCACAGAGATTCCGTGAAAATGTAATCACTGTCAGTTCTAGTATAATCTACACTCCTGGAAATTGAAATAAGAACACCGTGAATTCATTGTCCCAGGAAGGGGAAACTTTATTGACACGTTCCTGGGGTCAGATACATCACATGACCACACTGACAGAACCACAGGCACATAGACACAGGCAACAGAACATGCACAATGTCGGCACTAGTACAGTGTATATCCACCTTTCGCAGCAATGCAGGCTGCTATTCTCCCATGGAGACGATCGTAGAGATGCTGGATGTAGTCCTGTGGAACGGCTTGCCATGCCATTTCCACCTGGCGCCTCAGTTGGACCAGCGTTCGTGCTGGACGTGCAGACCGCGTGAGACGACGCTTCATCCAGTCCCAAACATGCTCAATGGGGGACAGATCCGGAGATCTTGCTGGCCAGGGTAGTTGACTTACACCTTCTAGAGCACGTTGGGTGGCACGGGATACATGCGGACGTGCATTGTCCTGTTGGAACAGCAAGTTCCCTCGCCGGTCTAGGAATGGTAGAACGATGGGTTCGATGACGGTTTGGATGTACCGTTCACTATTCAGTGTCCCCTCGACGATCACCAGTGGTGTACGGCCAGTGTAGGAGATCGCTCCCCACACCATGATGCCGGGTGTTGGCCCTGTGTGCCTCGGTCGTATGCAGTCCTGATTGTGGCGCTCACCTGCACGGCGCCAAACACGCATACGACCATCATTGGCACCAAGGCAGAAGCGACTCTCATCGCTGAAGACGACACGTCTCCATTCGTCCCTCCATTCACGCCTGTCGCGACACCACTGGAGGCGGGCTGCACGATGTTGGGGCGTGAGCGGAAGACGGCCTAACGGTGTGCGGGACCGTAGCCCAGCTTCATGGAGACGGTTGCGAATGGTCCTCGCCGATACCCCAGGAGCAACAGTGTCCCTAATTTGCTGGGAAGTGGCGGTGCGGTCCCCTACGGCACTGCGTAGGATCCTACGGTCTTGGCGCGCATCCGTGCGTCGCTGCGGTCCGGTCCCAGGTCGACGGGCACGTGCACCTTCCGCCGACCACTGGCGACAACATCGATGTACTGTGGAGACCTCACGCCCCACGTGTTGAGCAATTCGGCGGTACGTCCACCCGGCCTCCCGCATGCCCACTATACGCCCTCGCTCAAAGTCCGTCAACTGCACATACGGTTCACGTCCACGCTGTCGCGGCATGCTACCAGTCTTAAAGACTGCGATGGAGCTCCGTATGCCACGGCAAACTGGCTGACACTGACGGCGGCGGTGCACAAATGCTGCGCAGCTAGCGCCATTCGACGGCCAACACCGCGGTTCCTGGTGTGTCCGCTGTGCCGTGCGTGTGATCATTGCTTGTACAGCCCTCTCGCAGTTTCCGGAGCAAGTGTGGTGGGTCTGACACACCGGTGTCAATGTGTTTTTTTTTTTTTTCTATTTCCAGGAGTGTATTTGTCCAGTGAATACCCGTTTATCATCTGCATTTCTTCTTGGTGTAGCAATTTTAATGGCCAGTAGTGTATATTCGTGATTGTTGTTTTCGTATGCCACGGATGATTTTCCAAATACAAAATTACGTTTAGTACCAACTCCTAGGACAGCGACTGTCCTTCAGTACGTTTCACTGGAAACGGCAACTGGGGCTCCCTGTCCGACAGCGTCGATGAAGTGCGCCACACCTGTTTCAGTAACACTTTCTTTCTATTGCCGTGCACGTATCATCAACACTATATGCCTTTTGTACATTGTTCGCACGATACCACCCATTCCACTGACTCATTTCCAGAAAGGCAAATCCCTCATCCGGCACCTCTTTCTCACTCAGCGAAATTTCTTGGGTTTCTTTCTGACGGAATCTCAACTTGGGCTACTGTTACTGGAGATATAACGCAATGTTTGCTTTGTTTATCGTTGCCATTGCTCTGCTTTGTATCAACACCATTAGCACTGTAGCACTACCGTGAGTTACTCGTCGACTAAGCAGTTCAGCTACGCTCCGTAGCCTCGTGCTGTCGACAGCATTTGATAGCTCCAGTCCCTCCCTCTGTTGGCATCTGCAGCCAGTGTTGTGTTAGCACGGGAGGCAAAATGTGGGGCGTCGAATGGCGTTAGATCTGACATGCCAACGCATGTACAGCTCGTGCCTTTACCCTTAGCTAACAGCAAACACGGAAAACAAAATGGGCTATTGGTAGGAGTGAAGCAGGCAATGCAAATGTTGCTTTTACGTCCATTTACATTAACACGGCTGGAGGATGCCTTACCTCGGCTTGTTTACGGTTGCCTTAACTCGAGCTGAGGCGGCGGCCTCTGAATTTCATAATTCCCTTCGAAGCTTTAAGGTGTTTCATCTAGAGATGTGTACTCCCGCAATTTCATTACTTCACACTAATTATATTTTTTGCGCTGCTATTTTTTTCCGCCAGTATATTACTGGCGATCTTTCCCATCACTCCTGTCTGCTGTAGGAATGCCCATAAACTTCCTCGCGGAGGTTGAGAAGACAAAGTGAACCTTAACAGTCCCCGCGTAATGGTTTCAGTCATACACTTGCTATTTGAACAAGATAAAATATCACACGATAAAAACTAAAGATGAAGAAAAAATGATCACGTACGAGGCAGAATCGAAGTACGATTGTTTCATTACATATATTTATAATCTGCACAACCAGCGCTTTTCTGGGGCATGTAGAGTTTCCAGACTTTAGAGGTTCCTGGCTGTGGCTGGAGTGTGTTCCCACGGCCGGAGAACGCGAGTCGCCCAGCGCGGGGGTGGGGGCCGTGGCTCGCTGCGTGGGAGGCCGGCCTGCCTGCAGCCAGACACGCAGGTCGGGGAGTACGTGGAGGAGGCGCGCCAGTCGGCCGTAAACACACTTAATGGTAACAGGGGTAGTTCCCTTTGGTTACAGTGATTGTCGGGGAAAGTCCCTGAGGCATTGGCCGTAACTGAGGCATTATTCCAGTACGGGAAGCTTCAGGTATCGCTACACAGTTGGCGGGGACAGGCTCTCGCGAGAATATACGAGAAACACCGAGTCATACAATTGTACGTCGCAGGTTACGGAGACCGCCAAGTGAGTCAGTCGGCCCTCAGACACGACGAGGCGGAGGTCTCCGTGTTGTGCCAGGAGCGTGGACTTCCCTCTGTACGAGTCAATTACGTTCATTGATATCAGGTATGCATTACTCGAACATTCGCAGTGGTTAATTACAAGTGGCATACAGCAATGGCATCCCGATTTTTCGGTTAACAGTAGCAGCTGCCCGCAGTCCCATCAGAAGCGACTGTTTCTATGTTTACAGCCCGGTAGCCACACCGACGGCGAGTGACGTCATCAGGGCAGGTACGGAACTTTCAGAATGTTTACCGGCGAGGTCAGCTCACCGCCGAGGTAGCCTCGGCTGGGCTGCCTTAGCGAAGCGGATCTGACGAGTGTAGCTGCGCGGGCTGACCGTCTGTTCCTTCACAGAGACATTACGCTTTCTTCTTTCCTTTTGCTTCATTTTGAACTCACTGCGGGTTTTATCACGCATTTGCTGAAAAAGACGTGAGTCCCTCGTGAGGGAATGAGCAGGCAGAATATCTTTTGTGTGTCCAGAGATTCTGCCGTAACCTTTCTGGCAGGTGAGAACAGATCAGCGCTTTTTAGTGCAAAGCCGCTCTCCGCCACTCAGTGCCTTCATTGCTGCTTTATTTGCGGCGAGGAACCGTATGTCAACCGCACTTGCATATCCGTCGACAATTTAAGTTCGATTATTTCTAAAAGGATCTCAACATTTGATGAGTACTTAGCTATAACATTTGTTTTCTCTTTGCTCCGTAAGCGCTGAACGTTCCCACACAAGTACAAAGAGACAGAAGTGCAACTACGGCCTCGGAAGTGTTCAGAACAACGAATGGCAGCGCCTCTGCTGCTTACCTAACGAGATACCCTGGGTAAACACGGCTACAGCTAAGAGGAAAATACAGCTCAGAGGCGGATCCCAGAGATTAAAGCGAGAGGAGAGTGGTGTGCCGATTACATCATTGGGAATTCCAGCTTTTCAGGTTGCAGTTACTTGACTGTGACGCAGTACTTGGCGGGTAGTCTGTGATGAGACAGGCCAAGTGTGCGGCGCTCCAGGAGATGAGAGTACAGAATGCCCGGGGTCGTCATTCACCGCCCAGCCTGGACTGGAGATCTGAAGTCGCCAGGAAAGGCTCCCAGCGGCTGCCGCTCCAGTCTGGAGCACCCTGCCGCCTGCAGCCCAGCTGCCTCTCGGCCAGCCTGGAGTCTCCTCTCCAGCCCCGCACTGCCAGCTCTGACACCAACGTCAGACCATATGTCTTATTCCCAATCTCGCCAATCAAACCAGTTAACGCTAAGTGTGATTTCGACTTAAATATTACTGTCTGCGCCTAGCCAGGTACATCGCACGTTCCTGTGGTAGCGGTGCTAACTCTGTCAAGCTGGGGCAGAACAGCATGGCTGACATGCGACATTAAATTATTTTGTTGAAAGGATGTCGAAAATATCGCAAGCGAGCTGTCTCAAGGACTCAGAAATGTAACAGCTGCGATCAGTGTAACCAATCACGTATTGTATACCGAGTGGCTCCCCGTGAGATGGGCGAGAGTGCAACGTGGCATTCTCCGCTCTGCTCAGGGCCTCGATGCACACCGATGCTGCAGTCAGAACTTGGGCTCATACGGAATGACGGCACAGTGTCCAGTGTTGTACTGTCGGCGCAGCTCTGCCCGCTCCCTCGTCAAGGAGAGCCGCAGCAGTGGCCGCCGTGCTGACAGTCGGCTGACTTGTTGACCTTTTTCTTGTAGAAGTGTGCAGCACACCTCACGCCGTGTCGATTATCGTTGGCTGCAGCTCTCTTAGTGTTTCACTTTCAGTAGCTGCTGGTAGTGCTGAGCATATGAGTAGCCCGTGAAAGCTCGTGAGTCAGAGTGCAGACCTCGAGGTGACTGAAGAACGTTTTGCAGATTGGGCACCGGGGTTCATAACGTGCGGCAGCCCGGAGCAGCCGCCGCCCGCGTGGTCAGCTGCGCAGCGCCTGGCAGACCGCATCTGGGACTCCGAACTGCCGCCACCGCCAGCAGGTGGAGCAGAGGAGGGAGGGGGGTGCGCCGGCGCCCTGGCGCAGCTCCGCAGCCTCACGTGGGACGAATCCTCCGAACTCCTCCAGGAGCTCGACTGCCGGATCGCTGACGACTGTATACACTCGCGCTGTGTACCGAGGTATGTAGACCACTCGACGCCATTACTACTAACCGTTCAACTAATTCTCTCCTTAAATTTATTCTCAATGCTGTCACCTACTTTTCCTATTTTGCGATACTAACTATCTGTCAATAAGGGCACATTTGTGAGACCCAAAGAGGAAGCGCGCTAATACCTTCTGCCGCCGCCTCTTCTGTTGACACTTTCCACCGAGCAGTCAATGGAATGTGCCTCGTGGCACACGTCTCTCTCCGCTCTCTGTCTCCGCATGTCGCTACAGCAGACAGTAAATGATCTGATGATGACAGTCACAGACTGAAAGCGGTAACGAACAAAAAAAGCTTTTCATCGAGACTGCTTGCCTTACTAAAATTGAATTTATATTCCTATTTCCCAACCGTATTATCAAAAAATCAATAAAAGTACAGCGTCGTTTGAGATGACAACAGCTGTAGCTCGGTATCGTTGTTAGTTGTAAATTAGTTCAAAAGTGAACAATAAAGACTGCAAGTGGCTAAATTAATTACTTTTCGAAAGAAGCAATTATAGAGTCAACACCCAGCACCACCAGATTACAGTAATACTCCACAACATTTGCTGTACATACATAATTAAAATCTCTAACATGGCAGCAGTCAACAACAGTAAAACTATGGAAGCCATAGGAATCGAACAGCCAACCAGTGGCACGTCAGATGTTTATTCACACTTTTACCTTGCTTTACTGTTCATTAAGCCACGTGGCTATACCTTAGCATTTATATGGGTCATTTTAGTCTTGACTGAGCTTTATGACCTGTTTTCTCTATTCGCACAATAAGTTTACACACGTTACTACTTCTTCCAAGGAAGAAAGGCTTATATCCGTTTAAACCTAGGTAAGGATTCGAATAAACTTGTCAAGTACAACTAGCTGGTGCATGATTCCCATTCTTTCCGTACGTCATTAACTTATAGTAAGACAGTCACATTCAAGCCAACTTTTGCTTCAAGGATCATGAAATGGCATCACGGTATTACCGCCTCTAGCCTCGAAGACTTCGTCAACTCGGCGGGGAAGAGAGTTCCGGAAGTTTCTTCAGATACGCAGCATCTGCCCGAGGCCCCCCACTGACGCATCAGATCCCGCAGAGCTACCAGTGTGTGGGGACGTCGGCTGCCACGTCTCAGCCGCTGTTCGAGACAGTACCGTACAACGTCTGCGGCTCTGAGACCGGGATGTCTAGAGGTCGCCTCGAGGTGCTGCAGGGCGCCCGAGTGGTCGTGAAACCGGGAGTGTATGCACGCAGCCCTGGCAACACGACTGTGTGTGTCATCTTCTACAACGCAAGTGTCCAGAGAATGGGGCAACACTTCGTCACCGACAATGTTGAAATAAACGTGCTGCTTCAGGTTCACATTAACCTTGGTGACTGAATCCAAGTCACGGCGACAGAAACAGCCCTATGACACCATGCAACCACCAGTGGCTTGAACTGCATCCCCTATAGGCCGTCGGTCCCATCGCCACCTCCATAATTTCAGAAGAGGCGAAATCGCGCGACTCGTGTGACGCACCTCCACCCGGCCACTGTCCGTCTCTGTGTGGTTTGGCCCACGCAAGACGCGCAGTTGTGTGTGTCTGTGTGAACGACGGCCGCCGACTCCAAATGTCGAGTCTGTGCAGCCGCCTTCCGAACGATTGCTAGGCGGCTGGTTCAGATGGAGCTGCTTTGCCAGGCATCGGCAATTTGCGTCTGGTTTGAAAGCGATCGCCAGTCACTTGGAGTGACACTCGTCAACAGCCCTGTCGGCTAGGATCTTTTTACGCCACTGCCTCACATCACTACGAGTGGTTCACCATTCGTTGCAGATACTTGGACAGTCCACATTGGTAGACCAACAGATCGTGTAAGCCAGCAGTCTGGCTTTAGCTGTCGCCGCGGTCGCACGCTCCTCGAGTTTGCTCCGTGAACGTTCAGTGTTTACGCCAGTGTTTTCGTGTTTCGTGACTGTTTATTGGCTATTGGTCTTCGTTCATGTTGTCTTTCTACGTAGTGCTGTTGGGATTTCGGCGTTGTCCGAAATTTCTTCGCTGCAGAACACCGTGGCAAACTCCGTGAGAAAAAACACCGTGATTTTCACCTTCGACAAGTACACCCGTCGAGTACAGCCCTCTGCACTGGAAATACACGACTAGATTACCGAGGTATTTGGGCTTCATCCTGAATCTGCTCATACCATGCAGCTAGACTCTGATTAATACTGCATGTTTGTAAAGTTTAACGATTCCGTGAGTGTAGACCGCATTCTGGAAAAATTTGGTTATGAAACGGAATTTATACACCGTGATGGTACTACAAGTATTGTAAAACTCAGGAATTACAAATTTGTAATTAGAAATGTTAGGGTTTTGAATATTCCGATAGAAGTAGACAACTCGAAAATTAAAGATGTCCTTTCAAAGTGTGGGGTTGTCAGGCAAATAGTCAACGAAAGGTGGGCTTCGCATTTCAAGCTGCAGTGCTTTAACGGCATTCGCTCCGTGGAGATGGAAGTGAAGGCAAACATTCCCTCCCACATCTTTGTTGACGGGCACAAGGCGCATGTTATTTACTCAGGGCAAACCCCTACATGTCATGTATGTAACGAGTCAGGTAACCTCCGTCAGGACTGCCCTCGCCGTGTTTTTGTGCTAACAAATAACCTTACGCATCGCCGGAAATTAACACTCAACGATTTGTTGCCAGCCAGTAATACAACAGAGGCGGCGGCTGTCGTGGATCCTGTTACTACCTCTGAAAATGTTGCACTTAATGTTAATGACTTTCCGCCTTCAAAACCTGCATTAACTGCTGAAATTCCGTCCCGTGACAGCGAGACTCCCACTAAAAAGCGTCCTCTAGAGGACACTGAAAAAAATGTTGATGAGGACTCTTCCTGTGAATCACCCGTTGCCAGGAAGCCGAAGCCAAGTCCTGTTGGAAGTGGTAAAAGGAGATGAAATGCAGTTCGATGTGGCTCCCACTCCCGCACAAGGACTTACACCGCCACGAGCAGATAGTGACGCAGCTGGTAGTGGCCTTTCACGGAAATGTGACCCTGAGCCTGAGGTCACAGCTGCAATAACCGCATCGAGTGCACAGCCCATACAGTGCGAACAGTACGAGGAAGTACCAAGTAAACAACCTGCTGGCTCCGAAGCGCATCACCGCCTCGCCAGCAAGACAACGCAACTGACAACACCCCGGAGCCAAATATTGACGACTCGCAAGCCACAGCCGTTGCGCAAGACGGCCACCGTCGGAGGCTGCGACCGAAACAAGGTCTTGCTGTCACGCGTCATCGAGCGAAAACCACACCACAGAAGAAAGACGTCAAGAAAAAGAATATTAAATATGAAGTCATCAGGGCCAACACTGACGAGGAGGAAGAGAAAGACCACAGTGACTTATAGCAATGCATTGTCAGGATTTCAGGATAATTTTCTTTTCAAGCAAGCACTTTGTTTAAAAGCAGTAAAATTTTTTCTATGAAGTTAGTGCATGTAATGGGCACACAGCTTGTAAGGATCGTGACTTGGAGAGAAGGTCGTTGCTGCTATAATCATACCGATCCTCATCCCAAATAGCTTCTTCTGGTATGTCTGTGATGCAAGTTTATAGCACTACTACTATTAACATTAATAAAATACAGTCACCCTTCAAATTGGCAGGATCAGAAGAATTCTTGTACTAGTCTGGGACAGATATCGCGTTGCTACAAGAAGTTGCGATGACGGCATTTCGGATCCCACGCTTTTTTGGAATTGTTAGTATTTCTACGGAAGCCATATCGGTACAGCCATTCTTATAAGGGAAGGCATTCCGGTGACTGAAATCGAACGACTAGAATCAGGAAGAGCCGTAGGCATAAAAATTTTCGATATGACCGTGCTTAACCTTTACGCCCCATCGGGAAATTCCCATAAATTGGATGGTGCGATGTTTTTTCAAGATGAACTAATTTATTTATTGAGGAAAAATCCGTGTTCTCTTATATTAGGTGGACATATTAACTGTGTTTTAAACCAGAAAGATCAGCAACCCAATTTCAACTACTCACCACAGTTAAAAAAGTTAGTAAGTGATCTACAACTCAAAGATGTATAGGAACTTCAGCACCCGACATCCGTCGACTTCACGTATATAACCAGCCACTCCCGCAGCAGACTAGATAGAATTTACGTGTCACCAAATTTGCAAAATTTTTTATTAAACGTTGAAACTGTTCCCGTGTATTTTAGCGATCACAGTACACTTTTAACTTGCTTTAATTTAAGTGTACAGCCAACCCGTCGATTCAGAGGGCAATGGAATTTGAATATGTCTGTTTTAACTGACGAAGAACTGGAACAGAAAATAAGAGTAGCGTGGACTATGTGCCTCCGCACAGCAGACAAGCACCCAACAGTCACTGACTGGTGGACTAGGAGGGCTAAACCAAGGTTGCTGAAAGTTGTCGTGCAGTATAGTGTAGCGAGGCGCAGGGAGTTGAGGAATACAATGGAGTTTTATTATAAAGTTTTAAGAGACTTTTATCAAGAGGCAAATGATGACGTAATTCGTCTGAATGATATCAAAAAACAAAAGCCAAGTTATTAAGCATTAAACAGCAACAGATGGAGGGACTAAAAATTAAATAGAAAGCCACATCAGTAGCAGCTGGTGAAACTGCTTCTCTGTATCACTTGGTGCGGCATGCTGAAAACAGACGTCAAACTTTTATTGATGAAGTCCAGACGCACGCTGGTACAAGGTTCACATGCCAGAAAGAAATACTGGACAAAGTCCACAGGTACTATGACAACTTATATGCCCCTACCACAGTGGACGATGCAGCTCTCGAGGACTTTCTCACTATTTTAGGTCCACGGTTGTCGGGAACAGAAAACGCTGACATCCTGTCACCTATTACTAAAGATGAAGTGCATGAGGCAGTGCGTAACTCACCTCTCAAAAAATCTCCGGGACTTGGTGGCCTCCCTGTGGATTTTTATGCCCGCTACTGGTCTGTAATTGGGGACAAGATCACTCCCATGGCGAACGAGGTCCTGACCGGAAAAGCGGTCCCTGCAGAGTTTAAGGAAAGTAAAATAGTATTGATTCCTAAGAGTAAAGGCAAAACCAACTTAAACAATTTTCGGCCTCTTTCGCTACTAAATTCTGATTACAAAATAATTTCGCGTATTATCAACAAAAGACTCCGTGCCTTTTCCAACAAAATATTGAGTCATCATTAATCTTGTTCTCCAACCAGAACGATGTTCGAAAGTCTATCTGCATACAGAGACGTCATTGCAATTACGTCAGTGGCAAGTACAAAATGTGCTTTAATCTTTATAGATTTCAACAAAGCTTTTGACCGCGTTAGTCATAGATACCTCTTTGCGACGCTGTCAAGAATGGCTCTCCACCCTCAGATTGTCAGCACGCTAAGAAATATTGCAACAGGTATAAATGCGAATATAGCAATCAATGGCCAAACATCTAAGCCTATACAGATAAGGCGAGGGGTTCCACAGGGCAGTCCCTTATCTATGTTTTTATTTTCCGTATCTTTAGAGCCCTTTCTCCGCACTGTCCACGCAAGACTAACAGGCATAACATTGAGTGGTGAGAAAACCGTCATACGAGCTTATGCTGATGACGTGGGTGTTGTAATAAGGAATAAGGAGGAGATAGTTACACTGGAAAGAGAAATCCAAAAGTATTGTCTAGCGTCGGGAGCGACAACCAATGAAAACAAAAGTAAAATATTGAATCTGCGGGGCCTAGATCACCTCCGACTGTGATGGGCAAAACAAGACAACAAACACAAAACTTTGGGAATAACCTTAATGGCATGTCCGATGAGGGTGGCTGCTTTTAACTGTACGGAAGCTAGGAGGAAAGTTCATGGTGTTGTAATGGAGAACATCCATCGAACTGTGGACCAGGTGCGAAAAGTCAGATTCATGAACTCCTGCATTTTGTCTAAAGCGTATTTCACTGCACAGGTATTTCCAATCCCCAAACTAGTAGCGAATAGGATCATGTCCACTGCTACCAATTATCTATGGCGAGGAGACATACTCAGGGTTGGTGCGACTACCGTTATACTGGATGTCAGAAACGGGGGCCTCGGTTTGGTGGGCATTCGAAATAAAGCGTCTGCTCTGTTCCTCAAACGGGCTTTCCATATACTCAGAGAACTTCCACAATGTATAACCGCAAAGCTCTTTCAGGCTGTGACACCCCATAGCCTGCAAGCACCGATTGATGTGCGAATGATCAATGCCCGTCTGCAGTATGTGAGGAACTTTTTCCTCGAAGCAAGTTATCTTAGTGACGAAATCAGAAGCAACACACGTACCACAGCGCGCGACATCATACTTGAAAGGAAGTTAAATGAGGGCAGAAACAAAACTGAAAAGAAATTCCCTAATTGTGACTGGAAAGTTGTATGGCGGAACATCAACTATGCCGGGCTATCTGCAGACGCTATTTCCGCATGGTACAAAACAGTTAACAATGTCATCAGCACCAACGAGAGACTGTTTGGGATCGGTTTAAACCAGACACACCTTTGTGGAAAACGCAATCTGGTGGATACACTCATCCACAGATTCACCTGTGGCGGCAGTGTGAATAACTGGAATCGGATCAGGCAACAAAGCGCCTTTCTCACCGATCCTCGACCGAATATATAACGCCATCGCTCCTCCTGAGACCAGACATGACATACATTCCGAAATTAAAAACCAACGCCATTAGCTGGTTACTGGGAAAATGTGTTAGTTATGTCATCAACAAACTTGGGTCGGACAACGAGATAGAATTCCGCGTTTACATGGAGTGTGAATACGCAAAAATCAGCACGTATCGCAACCACAAGAAGCACTACGGCAACATGCTGGAGATCATTTTTGAAAGAATGGGTGTCGGTTAAATATGTGGAACCACTACAACACCTTGGACGAGAACGAACAGAAGAAAATTAAAAGTGACTTGTTTTCTTATTGTTATTTATTTCTATTTTACACGAAGAGATTTTTCAAAATTTTCAGAATTACTCGTGTTCGATTTCCAAAGTATTTGTGTGATTCAAGAAGAATTGTTAAGTTTTTGTCAGTGATCAGTTTCTACTCAGAGAAGAGGTTTCTTTGTCTTTCTTACATCGGAGAATGGGAATTTTGTGTTAATATTTCTGCACACTTAGTGCTATGACCCTACTGGGGACATGACAAAAGGGGTGGGAGGGTTTTGGGCCTCGACGCACCCGCATTGCCGTGAAGAGACCCCACTGCTAGTGCGGAGTGTACCACGCCCTGTGACCGTCCTAAAAGAAATAAAAAAAAGTAGTTAGCGCGCGGGAATAGAATACGGAAGGTCATGGGTTCGCGCGTGGGTGGATGCGAAAAATTTTCTTTTCCTCTTCATAAAAAAAAAAGAAAAAAAGTTGATAGAGCACTTGCCCGCGAAAGGCAAGTCCCGAGTTCGAGTCTCGGTCCGGCACACAGTTTTACTCCGCCAGGAAGTTTCATATCAGCGCACACTCGGCTGTAGAGTGAAAATTTCATTCTAGAAACATCCCCCAGGCTGTGGGTAAGCCATGTCTCAGCAATATTCTTTCTTCCAGGAGTGCTAGTTCTGCAATGTTCGCAGGAGAGCTTCTGTGAAGTTCGGAAGGTAGGAGACGAGGTACTGGCGGAATTAAAGTTGTGAGGACGGGGCGCGGGTCGTCCTTTGGTAGCTCAGTTGGTAGAGCACTTGCCTGCAAAAGGCAAATGTCGCGAGTTCGAGTTTTAATGTGCCAGGAAGTTTCATATCAGCGCACACTCCGCTGTAGAGAGAAAATTTGAGTCTAGAAAGAATATATTGTTACACGGGGAAACGTATAATTTTAGAATTGTACATTTGCATTGGAAACTTATTAGAAGTATGTATGCGTTAATGGCACATGCTGTTGCTGATGTCCGTGTCTGCTATTTCCAGTTTGGCTGGTATCTCGATATTGCAGATGACGTGCAGCGACATTAACAACTGCATGTGCTACTATGGTTTACATGTCTGTTATAACGTTCTGAGCAAAAATAACACATTCCCAAAAATATGCCTATCCCAATGCGATATTTTACTCTTTACTCTGCAGAAGAATAAAGGAAACCCGCTGGTGATAATGAAATATGGCTTAAATACGTATCGGTAAAAAGAGAACAAACCGTGTTTTTTCAAGGTTGAATCTTTTCAAATTTTTGTTCTTAAATCAATGACGAGATTTAAAAAAATGAGATTTCATGTAGAGAAATCACCTCAAGATGAATACCTACTCACAACATTCCAAGAAGCTGTATGAAGCGAAGAACCTGAGGATACAAGACGGACGCCTGGCTGTCGCTCTCGTAGGGCTGGCAAAGACGAGGTCACACTAATTACAGGGCGCACAGGAGCGAAGTGGCCAGGGAGACGGTCCAGTATGTGCTACTGCAGGAAAAACCCTCTACCTCGCACTTCGCAGGGGTTTGTGGAGTATGGAAGTGGAAGTTGATTAGGATATTCCCAACATGTTATGTTTACAGCCTTATGACTGAATATTTACTTTCGCACACGAAAAAATAAATTTCACGAGCTAGGTGACTGACGCAAAAGCGGTAGTGCATGATATAGAAAAGTATATTGTCCCAAATAATATATGATCTCAAGCAGATGCACCCTTATTTATTGTATAATTATTGCTTCCATTTCCTTACAGTTTGCATCCTTCAGCTTTACCTTTAGTTGCCCACATTAAAAATGGAGTAACAAGCAATTTGAGTGAGTGAGGCGCAGGAGTTTGAACATTCTTCGACGTACAAGACTTTATTATTTAAACGTTTGCAAATCCCGTTAACGTTAGTAACGTCTTCACACTACGACATTCAGTAAACAGATAACCGAGGATTTCCGTTGCTCGCCTGCCGTTGTCCTCGTTATATACCAGCTGGCCGGCCGAAGTGGCCGTGCGGTTCTAGGCGCTGCAGTCTGGAACCGCGAGACCGCTACGGTCGCAGGTTCGAATCCTGCCTCGGACATGGATGTGTGTGATGTCCTTAGGTTAGTTAGGTTTAACTAGTTCTAAGTTCTAGGGGACTAATGACCTCAGCAGTTGAGTCCCATAGTGCTCAGAGCCATTTGAACCACATATACCAGCTTATTTTGATGTTATTCTCAGATATGTACTCACACAGCTGATACAATCAGCTGGTCTAATGACATTTCTCAATATATTGCAGTGTTCTCTCTGATTATCTCTAGTTGATGGCTCTTGATACTGCTGTATTCCTTGGTAATATTATGCTTTTAATATGTGTTATTCTGATGCATTGTGTTTTACACGCTTGCTGTTTGTCACTTGTAAAAATGGACATCTTTTTCCTGGAATATATGAAACGAACATATATCCGGCCTTCTAGTTAACAGTCAAGGCCAGGACCTTCAGGAGGAGTTAGGTGCAGCGTACCGGCTCACAAGTTTTGTGAAAACAAATGCTAGGGAGATGAGGTAATTACAGTTGGGGCAGCAGGAAACAGCCTGCGGTATGAATCCAAGCTGTACTATTGCGAGAGACTTGGATGAAATAGGAGCATGAACTGGCCACACAAATGTGGTGTCTGTGGAGGTCTTTCAGCGCCGTGTTCGGTCCTGCGTGAACACTGCTGTAAGGCGTGTTAACACTCTGGCTTGCTATCTGAAGTAGTGGAGGAACGGGATGTTCCAGATACCCCCAAAACCTCACACACGCGATGTTCCTGTTGACACTACTGGTAGGTGAGGATACACTACGCATGGCCTGCACCTAAATAGGAAGGGGGAAGATAAGTCAGCTGACACTGTAAGGGGGAACCTCAGTCACACGAGGGTGACCCCTGTGGTTAATGGCACCAGGCAGACAGGTTTTGTATGTCAAGGTCAAAGTCCAAACAGGCAACACTCAAGAAAAATAGATTAACAGAAGCTTCATGTACAGTAAATAGGGATGAAGCTAAGGGTAGTATCAACTTACCTCATCAGAATATCAGGGGAATAAAAAATAAAGTAGATGATCTGTTAGCATATGTAGGTGACCTATTACGCTGTCTGTCAGACAATAACAGGAAGTTGTTAATCAGTGATGATTTCTATGTAAACTTTCTAACCAGTTCACATGGGAAAAGTGTAAGTGTTATTAATTGCATATAACATAGAATCAGCTATCAATTTCCCTACACATGTAGCTCAAGGCAGTAGCGCTCTAATAGATAATGTATTTGTACAGCAAGAGGGTGTAAAACTGACACATGCTTTTCCATTGATAAATGGATTATCAGCCCATGATGTACAATTGATTAAATTAGAAAACACAGCAAAGTGTACAGTTCAGAAACCATGAAATAAAACTGTAAGGTTGCTCAACCCAGCACTTCAGAGAAAATTTAAGAAATGTTAATTGGAGAGATGTAAATAATGGGCCAAATGCACATGTGCCTGGGCGTGGCCCGTGAGCCGATGTCTTGGCCACCCCATTTCCACACTCCCCGTTTCTTTTGTGATTCCTACAAACACTAACACCTGTCCTCGTACTGATAACTAATTTAAATACAACCTACTGGTGAATTTTGCTTAATGGGTATTAGGCCACTGTCCATGGCTTATTTGTGTGCCTAAGTCTTCGTCTCCTAAATGTGGAGGCACCACCAGAGACACCACCAGAGGCAATAAAGAATGACACAACACTAACTTGTGGAAAGACACCTATCCGAGATTTCAATTTTGATGTATTCTAGAGCTTCCAGCAGATAAGGGCAACGCTACAATGCTCATGAAATAATGAACCTACTGCAGAAAAACTTGTGTTGTATTGCAACCAAGAAGGTACAGTGAGATTAAAAGCAATCTCCCAAGATCAGTACTTAGGGTAACGGATCAGCTAGTAAAAGCCTCTTTGATTTTTCTCACCAACTAGAAGTGTCTTACTAAATCAGAACTGGTCCCATCAAGATTGTGTGGTATACCAAAAATTCACAAACCCGTCATTCCATTAAGACCAGTTGTTAGCGCTATGGACTGTTCGACAAGCGTGACTGCCAAATACCTGGACAGTCTTCTACAGACCTCTGTAGCAAAAAAAGACGTATAAAAGGTTCAGTTCATTATACAAAAAATAGAATCCTTCATGTACATCAGATATTAGCCCATTTAGACATTCTATTACTGCTTACTGTAGTTGCTCTTAATAAAACGATGTCACATATGGAAATTACACTCTTAGACAAAAAAAGGAACACTCCGTGAAGGAAATATTCGAAAGATACAGAAAGTAGTAGTTGTGCTGTACATGAGCAGACAAACGAGTGGATGACTTATTCAAGAGGGAAGCTTAACAAGTTAAGTAAGTCAATAATGCGTCCTTATGTAAGCAATTTTTCATCTTGACATTGATTGACAGAGTTGTTGGATGCCTCCCTGAGGAACATCATGCCATATTATGTCCAAATGCTGCGGTAGATCGTCAAAATCCCGACCTGGTAGGACGTCCCTGCCTATAACGCTCCAATTATTCTCAATTGCGAAGAAGTCTGGCAACCTACATCTACATCTACATCTACATCTATACTCCGCGAGCCACCTTACGGTGTGTGGCGGAGGGTACTTATTGTACCACTATCTGATCCCCCCTTCCCTGTTCCATTCACGAATTGTGCGTGGAAAGAACGACTGCTTGTAAGTCTCCGTATTTGCTCTAATTTCTCGGATCTTTTCGTTGTGATCATTACGCGAGATATATGTGGGCGGTAGTAATATGTTGCCCATCTCTTCCCGGAATGTGCTCTCTCGTAATTTCGATAATAAACCTCTCCGTATTGCGTAACGCCTTTCTTGAAGTGTCCGCCACTGGAGCTTGTTCAGCATCTCCGTAACGCTCTCGCGCTGACTAAATGTCCCCATGACGAATCGCGCTGCTTTTCGCTGGATCATGTCTATCTCTTCTATTAATCCAACCTGGTAAGGGTCCCATACTGATGAGCAATACTCAAGAATCGGACGAACAAGCGTTTTGTAAGCTACTTCTTTCGTCGATGAGTCACATTTTCTTAGAATTCTTCCTATGAATCTCAACCTGGCGCCTGCTTTTCCCACTATTTGTTTTATGTGATCATTCCACTTCAGATCGCTCCGGATAGTAACTCCTAAGTATTTTACGGTCGTTACCGCTTCCAATGATTTACCACCTATGGCATAATCGTACTGGAATGGATTTCTGCCCCTATGTATGCGCATTATATTACATTTATCTACGTTTAGGGAAAGCTGCCAACTGTCGCACCATGCATTAATCCTCTGCAGGTCCTCCTGGAGTACGTACGAGTCTTCTGATGTTGCTACTTTCTTGTAGACAACCGTGTCATCTGCAAATAGCCTCACGGAGCTACCGATGTTGTCAACTAAGTCATTTATGTATATTGTAAACAATAAAGGTCCTATCACGCTTCCCTGCGGTACTCCCGAAATTACCTCTACATCTGCAGATTTTGAACCGTTAAGAATGACATGTTGTGTTCTTTCTTCTAGGAAATCCTGAATCCAATCACAAACCTAGTCCGATATTCCGTAAGCTCGTATTTTTTTCACTAAACGTAAGTGCGGAACCGTATCAAATGCCTTCCTGAAGTCCAGGAATACGGCATCAATCTGCTCGCCAGTGTCTACGGCACTGTGAATTTCTTGGGCAAATAGGGCGAGCTGAGTTTCACATGATCTCTGTTTGCGGAATCCATGTTGGTTATGATGAAGGAGATTTGTATTATCTAAGAACGTCATAATACGAGAACACAAAACATGTTCCATTATTCTACAACAGATTGACGTAAGCGAAATAGGCCTATAATTATTCGCATCTGATTTATGACCCTTCTTGAAAATGGGAACGACCTGCGCTTTCTTCCAGTCGCTAGGTACTTTACGTTCTTCCAGCGATCTACGATAAATTGCTGATAGAAAGGGGGCAAGTTCTTTAGCATAATCACTGTAGAATCTTAAGGGTATCTCGTCTGGTCCGGATGCTTTTCCGCTACTAAGTGATAGCAGTTGTTTTTCAATTCCGATATCGTTTATTTCAATATTTTCCATTTTGGCGTCCTTGCTGGCCAAGGTAGGGTTTGGCAAGTCTAAAAACAAATAGTAAAAACTCTCCCCATATGCGAGAGGGCGTTATTTTGCAAAAAAAGTTAGCCAAGAATGGCTTACCTTGAATGCAGCAAAACGGGGTGTAGAACAGCACAGACGAACTGCTGTGCTGTAAGGGTACCACAGATTAATACCAAAGAAGTCCTGCTGTGAAAAAAAATGACACCCCACACCATCACTCGAGGTTGTCAGACCATATGGCGGACGACAGTAAGATTGGTATACCATGACCATCGAGGCAGAAATGCAAGTCCTGAGGGATGAAATAGACAGGATGGGTAGGAAAGCTAAGACGAAATGCCTGCCTGAAAAATGTGAAGAAATCGAAAAAGAAATGATTGTTGGAAGGACTGAGTGAGCGCATAAGAATGTTAAAGCAACCTTGAGTGAAATTGTTAGCAAAGGGTGGTAACATGAAGAGTGCAGTGGGAATTTCACCGTCAAAAAAGGAGGAGGAAGTGGATATATGGAAAGAGTACATTGAAGGCCTCCATGAGGAGGGAAGATTTGTCTGATGAAGAAGAAAGAAGAGTCGATTTAGAAGATCCAGTAATAGAATCAGAATTTAAAAGAGCTTTGGATGACTTAATACCAAATAAGGCAGAAGGGATAGATAATTTTCCATCAGGATGTCTAAAATCATTGGGGGGAACTGGCGACAAAGCGACTATTCACGTTGGTGTGTAAAATGTATGAGTCCGCCGACATATCATCTAGTTTTCGGAAAAATATCATCCACACAATTTCTAAGACTGCAAGAGCTGACAAGTGCGACAATTATCGAACAGACTGCTTAACGAAATTAGAGAATACATCCAGCAAATAATTGAGGACGTAGGTCGCAAGTGCTGCACTGAGATGAAGAGGTTGGCATAGGAGAGGAATTCGTGGTGGACCCCATCAAAAGAATCAGAAGACTTATGACTCAAAAAAAAAAAAAAAATAAATAAAACAACGAAAGGTCTCTAACGTTTCGTCTCCAAATGCTGGAGACATCTTCAGAGGCTATAAAGGCTCAGGCAGCAGTTTGAAACTTCTATAAACTCTACAAGCTGAACTGTTTGTCCGGATCCCTATGATGTCATCTGACGGCTGCTTAAGAGCGCAGAGTCACGAGTGTGTGTGTTGTCGAGCTTCTGCCGGGGAACACTTGGCGCTGGTTTCTGTATTCAGCACTGAGGTCAGCAACTAGTCTAATTTCTCTCATCCTTCTTTCTGTTAAAGTTGTTGTATTCCTGAATTTCCCTGAACATTTTTGAACTTCCCTCTTTCATCATGGGTAATAATATTATAATTGAAATGGTTTCTTCGCAGTTGCTTTCTTTGTACTTATGTTTTTCTTTCCAACTTTTGTTATTGTCATTTTCAGAGATATCCATTCCTCTTCAAGTGGACTGCCTACTGGGATATTCCTTGTTGCTGTATCCATAGCCTTGAAGATCTTCAAGAGTATCTCGTCATTCCTTAGTACTTCTGTAACTGACACATTTGCGTTTAGATTCTTTCTGACTTATCTCTTAAACTGCAGCGTACTGTTTATCATTACTACATTGTGATATGAGTCTATATCTGCTCCTGCGTATGCCTTACAATCCACTATATCCTTTCAGAATCTCCTTCGGACCATGATGTAATCTAACTGTTGTTCCCCATATCACCCGGCCTTTTCCAATTATACATCCTCCTCTTGTGATTAAGAGTATTCGCTATTACTAGCCGAAGTTTATTACAGGACTGAGTTAGTCTTTCTTCTCTCTCATTCCCTGTCCCAACCCCATATTCTCCAGTAACCATTTCTTCCACGTTTTCTCCTACAACTGCATTCCAGTCTCCCACGAGTAATGGAGTTTCATCTCCCTTTACGTACTGTATTACCCTTTCAATACCTTCATATACTTTTTCTGTCATCTTAAGCTTCCGACGTCGGCATGTACTATCTGAACTATCGTTGTGGGTATTGGTTTGCTGTCGATTGTGATAAGCTTAACTGTATCACTGAACTGTTCACTGTAACACACTCTCTGCTCTACCTTCCTAAAGAATCCTACTCCCGTTATACTGTTTCCTGCTACTGTTGATATTACCATAATAGTAGCCCAAAATACGACAGTCCCGCCCCGCAGCAGAACCCATGGATAGAGACGTGCACCGGTGTCTGGTCACCTACACAGCCTTGCACGAGGATCCCCAGTCGACATTCGAAACCTGTACTCGCCGGTGAACACAAGCCCACTCCACTGATCCAAGTACTGTTTCACGTGTCCCCTTAGCCAATTTCTTCGCACTCCTAGGTCCCAGGTAGTTGTTTATTGTTGTTCGTATTGGTCGCCTAGTGACCACATTCATCTAGTGGAACTGGCTACTTACTGACTGTGCCGACGAGCCTCCGAGTTGACATCAAACAGAGGGAGCACTTTTAGAAATAGAGACTCCTGCAAAACACAAGCGGAACTGAGCCCACAGAGTTCTACCTCCATGATACAGAGGCACACAGGCAGTCATATGTGCCCCTGGATAGGACCAAAATTTCCTGCAGCTACTTCCTTAATTACCCTGGTGTCTCCCTCTTCCTGTCACTGTCATTTATGCAGCACTGCACGGACCTGTGAAAGTCGTTTGGTTCTATTCTAAATCAACTGCACTACATTCCTGCAAAAAACTGTGGAGCAAATGTAGACAAACAAAACAACGCTGCAATTTCTCTTGGTTATTGAGCTGTCGCATATTGTGCTAAAGCGTGGGAGAATGGCACTCATACAGTTAAGACGTAAGGACCCATGTTGACTATTAATGACATTGCTACAACAGCTCCCACTTAGGGGTTGCATGTTCTGTCAAATTTTGTCCCTGTTCATCTCACAATCAAGGATGCCAAGGTGCTAATTCCTAAGACAGAGTGCTATAAGAATTCAGTCCAACCGAGTAAGGTAGCGCAGTATGGTCTTTCTTGTCACGAAAGATAAAGATTCAACCTCATCCAAACGGCACAAGAGAGACATGGCAACGTCTTGAAAACGTAGTATTATAGTGGAAGTGCTGCTCGTGACTATGGCGCCCAGGAGCAGACGGTGAGCCATGTTGTGGGGGAGCGCCCACTCCATGCCTTTGAAGGCAGTCTGCTGTGCTTGTCCAATCATAGTTCTGGCTGCATGTTTGTATGTGAGTTCTTGTATTTCATCAGAAACGATCAATTCGCCAGAATATGTTAGCAGACTCGCATACCAGCCGTAATGTACGCCATAATTCCTGACACCTCGATTCGTCTCTAATGGGCTGGCGACCTCTATCAATGGGAAACGTGAAAGCTGGAGAAGTGCAAGTTGAGTTTAGTTTTCACTATTCTATTCTACAAAATACAGTAAAGTTTCATAATATCATCTGTCACATAAGCTGACTCCATTTTATTTTGAAAGGTTGAACAACATGGAATGGAACATGACAACGCTGCAAGCGGCTGATCTCAGGCATCATATCCTGTCCCAGTCAGCGCGTGCTGTTCGACGCATCACAAAAGCCATTGCCAACAGAGTGAAGTGTGAGTGGTGGCGTCATGTTCAGTTTGAGTGGAGGGATAAACCTGGTGAGTATATTATTTGGAAGTTCGTTATTGTTAAATAAAGCGTAATGTGCTCATTTAGGTTTTCTATAAAATCTCTCGTCCAAGTTAATCAACACATGGTGATGGTTGCACCACATTTGAAAATTCTGTCCTAATTAAAGTGCACAGAAATAAAAACATAAGAACTAAATAATAATCACACTGAAGAAAAGAAACACTTACCTAATCACAACCGATTGCATCTAACAAGAGAAGATGACCAACCTGGTCTCACATACAAAACGCACACTTGCAAGGTGTGAGCCCCAGCTGTCTATGTCGCGCGGAGATTTGGACGATTGTACGCAGTTAAGACCTTCTGAACACATAGCTTTTCCACGCTCGTGTACCACTTGTTTCTGGCACGCTCCACTGCGTTCGCCCATTGTCGGAGCTCGAACTACTGTGCGGTACGGTGAGTAAGAGGTTCGTGTTTACAGTGCCGGTAAACCGACAAGCGACAGTGTGGCACGTCGAGGAGCAGTATACAGTGACGGTCAAATTGCCACGTTTAAACGTCAAAGCTCGCGACAGTTGTGACCGGTAAGCGCCGTTATATGTGGCTATTCGACTAACTCTTACACGAGGCAAAAGAAACTCTATCAGCGTTTCTTTGTGCTACTATTTGTACCTTGCGATTTAGTTGCGGCAGTCATACAGAAGACCCGTTAAATGGAGAGAAGAATAGTTGATTGACGTTAGACTATTCTTTATGAGAGGATGGCGGTGACAATGATGACGATACCCTTTCACCACGATCATTTTCGTCAAACAACTTCATTGGCACAACGCGACGGAGACGTAAAATCACCAACTGACTGTTTAGGAAGCTTGCTTTGAAGAAGTAATATTGTCAGGTTTCACCTTGCCTTTGTAACAGAGATCTGTGTGTGTGTGTGCGTGTGTTTTATAAAAAACTGCTGCAGAATATGTCCTAAAATATTGCCAAACAGTGTTGACCATGCATGCGCATGGCATTGAAATATTATCTGCTCATATTGCTTACCCGTTTCTCATGTTAAATAACGTGTGTTCTACTTGAAGAACAAAGTTTCGAAACACATGGGGCAGACGTGACCGGCTCCACGCACGTCTTCCCACACTTGCGACGTGAAGCGGGTCTGAGGGCTCTGGACCTCACACCGCTGCACAGTACTCTGCACTCGTGCATCAGGCAGCTGCAGTGGGGCGCAGCCAGTGGCAGGCAACCCGCACCTACAGAACTTTAAAAACTCTGCATTCAAGACGTCTGAAATGAATTATATCATAAGTATGGCCATTTATTTTAAGAGAGGGCGGGTGTTTGGTATCTAGGGTTGAGATCTCGCAAGTGTACGTTTTTCTCCTTACAACACAAGGTCCAGTTAGTTATGTTTATGTGGACGGTTACAAGTAGTAAACATGAAGGTTGAGGACAGATTTCATTCGATGTCAGATAAGGAGAGATCATGCTGACACAGGAGTAGAGCACACCGCCTCTAGCCTCGACAAGGGCCTGAGTTGGCCGACAAAGAGAGTCCACGAGTCTCTCCAGCTGTGTCGTGTTCAGCTGACGTCACTCAACAGGTCCCGTAGAGCCACCAGACCGCAGCGACGTTGAGACCGCCGCTGTCCACACGCTGGTCGCAGACATTTGCTGTGAGGCTGAGACTGGATGGCTTAGCGGCCATGTCGTGATGCGGCAGGACGGCTGAGTGTTCGGCCGTCCAGCCAGGAGCGTGTCCACGTGGCCCTGTGAACACGGCTGCTGTCTTGGGAGCGTCCCCAGGGCACTCAGCATGAAGGTAGCGCACAGGTCCCGATTAAAAAATCACTATGCGATGTGATGCGATCCAGACTGCTCGCTCACTAAACTTCAGCACAGATCTCTGACACGTGACGTTTTAAGACTCCCGTTCATTGTTGTTGCGATAAAAGTGACAGTGCAGGAAGGTACTGTAACTTTTACGAAATTTTTAGACCTTTAATGCCATATGCTACAGAGTGTACGGGGATCCACTACACGATGCCAACCCCAGCAAAACAGACACTAAGAGTTGCAAGAAACGACAGAGCCCGTGTCCTTAGAAATAATGTAAAGTGCGTTATAAAAAGTAGCGGAATTTGGCACATTGTGTACATTTATTTACTTCTTAATGCGTTTATTCCACCTGATAAAATTAAGGCATTAGTCCACTCTCTTATATATAACCTGACATCTCAATGGGTCAACATTACGACATGCGAGGTACACGAGCAGCACACGGTAGTGATAATTATACTACTTCTGCTAAAAACAACAACAACAACAACAATGGAGACACATAAGAACACACGTTTCTCTTGATGGGACATGCACAACTGTTGATACACATCCCAGTGATAAAATCAACTGCTGATGCACAATTTTGCAACTGTAGCATGTTATGCTTTATATCAGAATACACATACTACAAAAATTGTAGCTCTGCATCTTTAAGTTGACTTAGATGTAAAACAGTGTAACTGTTTCAAACTGTGGATGCATTACTTTTACATGTTTGTTCGCCTTTCTTTTAACAAATTACATAATGATAAAAACATCAAAACTTTACGTATTGCAATTACACAACATTATTGCTTCAGTACAAACAGTCATGATTGCACACGACGTTTGGCCTTGGAGCAGAGTGGAAGAGATTTTTTTTTTTTTTTTTTTTTTTTTTTGTGGTTTTAGGGCGCACAACTTCAATGGTCATTAGCGCCCTGACTACTCTAAGAATGCACCGCGAGGCACAAGTTGACCACAACAACTAAAAGGGAAAACACGAGAAAAGACAGACTGACAGGCATAGGATTAAAAAACAGCATCATCAAATGTCCTTAGCGAGGTTTGTCAAATTGATAAAACGAAGAACACGAGCAGCTGCTCGCGGGTCATCCGCTAAAATGGCATCGAAAGTATTTGGCAGGTTAAGATCGAGGCGCAGTGTGTTAAGATCTGGACAGGACATTAAAATGTGTCTAACCGTCAGCAAGTGCCCACATGGGCAGAACGGCGCCGGCGCAGCCGTCAGCAGATGGCGATGGCTGAACCGGCAGTGTCCAATTCTTAACCGGGCTAAAACGACCTCCTCCCGCCGAGAAGGGCGTGAGGAGGACGTCCAAGCCACGGGAAGAGGTTTTAAGGCCCGAAGCTTGTTGTCGGTAAGTGCAGCCCAATCGGCATGCCACAGCGATAAGATGCGCCGACAAATGACCCTGCTAAAATCGGACGAAGGAACACAACAAGAAGCTGTCCGAGGCTGGAGGAGCGCAGCCTTGGCCGCGGCATCTGCAGCTTCGTTCCCAGGGATACCGACATGGCCAGGAACCCACATAAAGCTAACTGGAGAACCGACGTCCACCAGCTGCTGAAGAGAGCGTTGGATCCGGTGTACGAAAGGGTGAACCGGGTACGGATCACTGAGGCTCTGGATGGCGCTCAGGGAAACTGAGCAGATGACATAAGCAGAATGTCGGTGGCGGCAGATGTAAAGAACAGCCTGGTAGAGGGCAAAGAGCTCAGCTGTGAAGACCGAACAATGGCCATGGAGCCGGTATTTGAAACTTTGTGCCCCGACAGTAAAGGAACACCCGACCCCGTCATTGGTCTTAGAGCCATCTGTATAAATGAAAGTCATGTTGATGAACTTCGAACGAAGTTCCAAAAAACGGGAGTGGTAGACCAAACCGGGGGTGACCTCTTTTGGGAGCGAGCTGAGGTCAAGGTGAACGCGGACCTGAGCCTGGAGCCAAGGTGGCGTGCGGCTCTCGCCCACTCGAAAGGTTGCAGGGAGTGAAAAATGAAGGTGTTGAAGGAGGCGACGAAAGCGAACTCCAGGGGGTAGCAGGGCAGAGACATACAACCTGTATTGACGGTCAAGAGAGTCGTCAAAAAAGGAACGATAAGACGGATGGTCGGGCATTGACAGTAGCCGACAGGCATACCGACAAAGCAGTATATCGCGCCGGTAGGTGAGTGGCAATTCGCCAGCGTCAGCATGAAGACTCTCTACGGGACTGGTATAAAATGCTCCGATCGCAAGTCGTAAACCACGATGTTGTATGGAGTTGAGACGGCGTAAGATGGATGGCCGTGCAGAGGAGTATACGAAGCTCCCATAATCCAGCTTGGAGCGGACGATCGACCGATATAGACGAAGTAGGACGGTTCGATCCGCTCCCCACGACATACCACTGAGAACACGGAGGACATTTAAAGAACGGGTACAACGGGCGGCCAAATATGACACATGTGGAGACCAGCTAAGTTTCCTGTCAAATGTAAGGCCTAAAAATTTGGTTGTCTCCACGATTGGGAGAGCAACGGGACCGAGTCGTAAGGACGGTGGGAGAAACTCTTTGTAGCGCCAGAAGTTAATACAGACCGTCTTCTCGGCAGAAAAACGGAAGCCATTGGCGACACTCCAGGAGTAAAGACGGTCAAGAGAACGCTGAAGACAGCGCTCCAGGACACGTGTACACTGCGCGCTGCAATAGATGGTAAAATCGTCCACGAAAAGGGAGCCTGATACATCAGCTGGGAGGCAATCCATTATTGGATTGATCGCGATGGCGAAGAGAGCGACGCTCAAAACTGAGCCCTGTGGCACCCCATTCTCCTGGCGAAAGGTGTCGGACAGGACAGAACCCACACGTACCCTGAACTGTCGATCCATTAAAAAGGAACGAATAAAAAGAGGGAGGCGACCGCGAAGGCCCCATGTATGCATGGTGCGGAGAATGCCCGCCCTCCAACAGGTGTCGTAAGCCTTCTCCAAATCAAAGAACACAGCCGCGGTCGGGCGCTTCCGCAAGAAGTTATTCATAATGAAGGTCGACAAGGTAACCAGATGGTCAACAGCAGAGCGGCGCCTACGAAATCCACATTGTACATTGGTAAGTAGGCGTCGAGACTCGAGCAGCCAAACCAATCGAGAGTTAACCATTCGCTCCATCACTTTACAGACACAGCTGGTAAGCGAGATAGGTCGATAACTGGAAGGCAAGTTCTTGTCCTTCCCCGGCTTAGGAATCGGGACAACAATAGACTCGCGCCAGCATGCGGGAACATGTCCCTCAATCCAGATGCGATTGTATGTACGAAGAAGAAAACCTTTACCCGCAGGAGAAAGGTTCTTCAGCATCTGAATACGAATAGAATCTGGCCCTGGAGCGGAGGACCGTGATCGGCCAAGTGCGTTTTCGAGTTCCCGCATGGTGAATGGGGCATTATAACTTTCACAATTCGAGGAGCGGAAGTTAGGTGGCCTAGCCTCCTCTGCCTGTTTGCGGGGGAGGAAGGCAGGGTGGTAATGAGCGGAGCTCGAAACCTCGGCGAAAAAGCGGCCGAAGGCATTGGAGACAGCCTCAGGGGCCACAAGGACGTCATTCGCGACCGACAAGCCAGAAACTGGTGAGTGGACCTTAGTGCCAGATAGCCGGCGCAGGCTACCCCAGACAACAGAAGAAGGAGTAAAACTGTTGAAGGTGCTTGTGAAAGCAGCCCAGCTGGCTTTCTTGCTTTCTTTGATAATACGACGACACTGAGCACGTAATCGTTTATAATTGATACAATTCGCCACTGTAGGGTGGCGTTTAAAGGTGCGTAAAGCACGTCGACGAGCACGTAAAGCGTCTCTACATGCTGCAGTCCACCAGGGGACCGGTACGCGACGTGGAGAAGAAGTAGGGTGAGGGATGGAATATTCAGCAGCAGCGAGAATGACTTCCGTGAGGTGTGCGACCTGACGATCGCAGCTTGTGAAGGTTTGATCCTGAAAGGTCGCCCTGGAAGAGAAGAGCCCCCAGTCTGCCTTGGAGACGGTCCAATTAGAGAAGCACGGAGAGAGGGTATGCTGCAGGAGATGGATAACACACGGGAAGTGGTCGCTCGAATATGTATCAGAAAGTGCATACCACTCAAACCGGCGTGCAAGTTGGGGAGTACATATAGAGAGGTCTAAATGGGAATAGGTATGAGATGTGTCCGAAAGAAAAGTAGGGGCGCCAGTATTGAGGCAGACAAGATCGAGCTGGTTGAAAAGGTCTGCTAACAAGGAGCCCCTCGGGCAGGATGCTGGAGAGCCCCAAAGGGGATGGTGGGCATTGAAGTCTCCAGTTAACAAAAATGGTGCAGGTAGGTGAGCAATAAGTTGCATCACGTCTGCCCTGGTAACGGCAGATGACGATGGAGTGCAAACGGTACAAAAGGAAAACGTAAAAGTGGGGAGAGTAATGCGGATGGCAACTGCCTGCAGGCCGGTGTGCAACGTGATGGGATCGTAGTAAATATCATCCCGGATCAGCAACATAACCCCTCCATGAGCTGGGATACCTACCACAGGGGGTAGGTCAAAACGCACAGAGGTGTAGTGTGCCAAGGCAATTTGATCGCATGGGCGTAGCTTCGTTTCCTGGAGGGCTACGACGAGCGGACGGTGCAAGCGGAGCAGCAACTTCAAGTCCTCTCGGTTGGAGCGAATGCTGCGAATATTCCAGTGAATAAGTGCCATCGTAAGAAAAGGAAGATGATAGAAGTGGTCACCTCGAAGGCCGCTTAGGGCCTGGCTTCGAGCAGGCACTGCCGCCGCAGAGTGGAAGAGAGGGGAGTCGCTTTCTCTCTCCCTCTGTCGCTCTTTGTTTTAACTCGCAACCGTCGGTAGCTACAGAAAACTCTCGCTTCCCCACGGGAGGTATGCTTCGAAAAGGATGGAGGAACAGGAAAGTTCCATCTGAGGTTACGTCCTGGCGAGACTCTTCTTAATACTCGCACATCTGTATTTATGGGAAGAATTGTCCGATTATCTGTGTCTAGAAGTCGGAATCTATCGTTTTGTAAATCCTGCTCTTCGACTGTGTGGCACACCTAGGCCCAGACATAAGCTCAGATGTCAGTTGAATTGCGATGAAGAGTGGATTGAAGTTTAAGAGAATGGTCTGGAAGAACAAAATGCGGAAAGGAGTGGGACACTAAAGTGCAAAGCAATCACGAACTTCATTTGAATTTCTCTTGGGCTGTAGATATTACGTTGATGAATACCACACAGGCAGTTCATTCGAACAGATATGGACACCTATGAAAAGGGCATCGTAGGAATTGGACAAACAAAGATAGATATAAGGAGCTAACGGAAAAGAAACCTTGGGAAACAGAAAAAAACACAGCAATTGATCAGCAAATCATTGGCGAAAGTGTCAACCAAGAATTATTGAAGTTGGCGTCTAGAATATACGAGAATGGCGCTATACCATTAGATACAACCCTGAAGATATAAGCAGATACTTGCGAGGCCTACCGCACAATGAGCATAACACCTCATGTATGGAATTTGTCGACAGGAATAATATATACAGAGGAATGGAAAAGATAATAGAGGATATGATAGATGACGATCATTTTGACTGTCAGAAGGCTAATAGCACAAGAGGGCGGCACGTCTGACATTGTAACTGATGCGGGAAGCAAAACTTGGAAAATAAAATGGACACATTCATAGGCCCTGAAAGGAAAAGCATCCGGAAATGTAAAATTCTGCAAAATGTTCGGAATATTGAGAAAAATAAGAGTAAGTTGCAAAGAAAGACGGGTAATACGTACAAGAACCAAGAGGAAACAATAAGGTTGCATGACCAAGAACAAAATACTGTCCCATCTTCCTACCAAAGCGTTTGGTATGTTCCATTCTTCACCGATTCTGCTGAGAACCTCATCATTTTTTCTTTTATGAGTCCATCTAATTTTGGACATTCTTCTCCAGCACCACATCTCAAACGCTTCGATTCTCTTCCGTCCCGGTTTTCCCACTGTCCATGTTTCACTTTCACAGAATACTGTGCTCAAAACTTAAGGGGTAGATTTTGGGAAAGTCACCCAGAACTGTGGGTCAGGGGAAACTTACTGTACGAGATGAGAAGGGAAGACTAATTGTTGAGGACTGCATCGGACGAGATTTGAAAACCTAAGGGCTTAAGACAAGGTGATATGCACGACAGAGATTACTGCTAAAACATTGATCACAAGTTATTAAGAGTGAGAAGGTAAGCACATTGTACGTAACAGAGGTGGGATGGGGCGGTGAAAAATAGATGGGAATGACATTGAAAGATGCAGGAAACTGAAACGGAGTGAATCAAAGAGTAGTTACAGTGATAAAAAGCTGGATGGCGAGAACCAAGGACACGTTGTAGAGTTAGTTCTCACCTACGGAGTCCTGAGATACTGGTGTCTGGGGGAGGAATCCAGGTGGTGAAACAGGCGCTGGTGTCACGAATGTCACGTCGTAGACCATGCTCTGCAACAGGATATTGTGAGTTACCAGTATATACCCTCAGCCTATGGCCATTCATCCTAATTGATAATGTGACGGTAGTCATGCCTATGTAGAAGGCTAAACAGTGTTTACGTAGTAGCTGGAATATGACTTGTATCTTTTCGCAGCTGGCTCTCCCTTTGATAGAATATGTTTTGCCAGTTACAGGGCTATTATAGGAGGACACACTCTTGTTAACTCGAGATCAATGTTTCAGCAGTAACCTCTGTCTTGTATATTAACCTATCTTACACCTTTAAGCTCCCTGGATGCGATCCCCAACATTCCTTCTCATCTTGTACGGTAAGTCTCCTCTTACCCGCGGTTCTGGGTGACTTTCCCAAAATCTACCCCTTTTCCCCCTTTTCCTAGACCTGGCCAGTCCTTTTCCTTAACCCTTCTTCCTTCCGTTTCAACCCTTTTACCTGCAGAAGGAGCCACTGGCTCCGAAAGCTTGCCAATCACAACAGTTTCTATGTGTGTTCTGCCGCTGCTTCGTGAGTCGATTCTTTTATCTATCCTATTAAATAATTTTATCAATGATTGTTTGATTTCGTTGTTACAAAACTGACAGTTGATGTTAGTTGACTTCGTTTGGCCGTGAACATCCTCTTTGAATGTTCTTCTCTACTCTTTTATGTTCTCTTTCATTTTTCCATTATGAGTTAGTTTGTCCTTGGTTAAAATGGCTCTGAGCACTATGGGACTCAACTTCTGAGGTCGTTAGTCCCCTAGAACTTAGAACTAGTTAAACCTAACTAACCTAAGGACATCACACACATCCATGCCCGAGGCAGGATTCGAACCTGCGACCGTAGCAGTCTCGCGGTTCCAGACTGCACCGCCTAGAACCGCACGGCCACTTCAGCTGACTACTTTTCCTCAAGGTAGCAGAATTCTTTCAGTTCGTCTTGATCCTCGTCTACAATTCTGACAAGCTGAACACTGATCTAATTTCTGCTAGACTTCATTAATTTAATCTTTTTTTGGTTTAGTCTTAATTCATAGAGTCTACCCATTAGATTGTTCATTCTACTCAACATCTCCTACTGTTACCTCTGACTTCCATTGAGAACAGCAATGACATCAGCTATTCCTGTCACTGATAACCTTTCAACATGAATTTTAATTCCATTTCTGAACCCCATTTTTAATTCCGTCATTGCTTCTTCGATGTACAGATTGAATCGTAGGGGCGATTAGATGTATGTCTTTTACCTTTCCTAACCTAATCTGTTTGTTATTGGTCTTCCTACTTTATGCTCTTGTTTGATGTACAAATTGCACGTAACCCTTCTTTCCCTAGAGGTTATACCCATTTTCCTTAGAGTTTCGGAAATCCTGCAACATTTTAAATTATCGTACGATTTTCATCTAACTACAAATCCTACGGACATGCCTAGATTTTCCTTAAGCCTCGCTTTAATCATCAATCGCCAACTGAGAAGTCCTTCGCTGATGCCTTTATCTTTCCTAAAACCAAATTGATCGTCATCTAGCACTTTCTCAATCTTCTTTTTCCTCTTATATACATATTCTTGAGAGCAACTTGAGTGTGAGAGCTCTTTAGGTAATTGTGCGGATGTCCTCGCACTTGTCTGTCCTTGAACATACAGAACTATGTGAATGATATTTTCAAGAGATACTGATTGTTTATCTGGAGAACCAGTTCGAATAATAATTTGGCTTCCAAATTTCTGAACAATTTTCGAAATTCCTAAGAACTCTTCCACATGCCTTCCACATGATTTGATCTTCCTGACCCCTGTTTGTTTCTGTGGGCTGGAGAGGTAGGCATCTCGACGGCCGCTGCTTCCCGTGAAGTCTCACGAGGCCCCCTGAGGACAGAGCAGCGTCGACCTGACCGCCACAGGCAAAAGCGACTCCCGCCGCTGAACACCACAGAGCGCCCTACACTATGCTGCTTGTGGTAGCCACAGATCTCAACCCAGGTTACACCGGTCTGTCTGTGATGGCTGGTGAACTTCTCCCAACCCGTGGCTATACATTCTGGCAGTCGTTGCCCTACAGCCAGATGCCAGTGTAATGTGTCGGTACGATGCTCTCAAGTCCCTCATGCCGATGATTCGTTTTTTTTACAAAGTCATTAAGATGCACGTTCTTTGGACTTTCTCTTTTGCGATTTGCGCTGAGTAATTCCAATAGCATTAGGAACAGAACAAACATCGTGTACACACATCATTCTCCATCTGTAGCAATGTCTTTTTTGTACTGAAAATAGGCTCGCATAAGAACGAAATGCCAAAAATCTGGCACGGGCATTAAAGTAATGCAGTATTTTTCTTAAAGACGTTGTGTCTGCCATTAACTGTAACATTATTTGTTTTCACAACTACATTTTCGATCCTGTGCCCTTTATACAGGTATACAGCAATAACCGAAAGGTGAAGTGCAGATGGCATGTATGGAACGCCATTATCATCCCATACATGAGGCAGTTATATTACAAAAAATGCTAAAAGCAGCACATCACTTGCACCGGGCCACTGGAGGTGTCAAAATTTACAAATCTTCTGACGTGTGTATATCTCACTGTTGTCTCTGTATGTTGAGTCTCCTAACTCAGAGTGTACATCAACTTTAGATGAGCGTAAGGATCATAGCAATGGCAAAGGTAAATTTATTGTTACTGACGTTAACATCACTAACATGAATCTCCTCAAATCACTGTTCATGATGTTTATACGACAACTGAGGCGGTTGGTGGGGAACATATTCACAAGTCGTTTCTTCTTTGCCCTTAGCAGTGATTGTACATGCCACAGTAAACGTTTTATACCAGAGTATCTTAATATCGTGTTTACATTTGTTGACAAAATTTGGCATTCTGTTTACGATACAAGCATTTGGCATAAAGAAAAAGGATAAGACATTTCTTTATTGTGATAGTGCGTAATAGCACATATGGTATCCATCGTCAAAGGCTTACATTAGTTTGGCTGCTCATAAAAACATGGCAGTAATAATCATATATATATATATATATATATATATATATATATATATATATAATTTTACATGTGTATTCTTTGTAGCACATTAACATCACAAAGGTATAAATCGCATTCACAACAACTTTCGTACATGAATTGATCCGGTGGACAAATAAAAAGAAAAAGGAGTACAAAAAAGAGATAAAAACATGTGATGGGATACATGTCACACATTACAGAACATTATGTGTATCATCATGTAATTGTAAAATGTACTGTTAATATGTAAGGTCCTGTATCAGTACAAATGTAGTCATACATTTCCATGCTCCTTAGAAAGTTTAGGCCGAGAATGGCTTTTTCAGCTACACTTGCAAAACACCTTATTCAATTTTTTACTGAATTAATAAAATATATTACTTATGTTAAAATAAATACATCCTAAATATAAAAACGTGTATGAGTGGACATAATTCTTCCTCATTTCCATACATATCATACAACTCACGGGAAACACAGTAAAGACTACTCGTATTGTAAAACCAGCATAAACACGATTCTGTGCAAATCGTTACGTCCTATGCTTGTCAGTAAGTCAAAGTCAAATAGCCAAACTATACATTCTCATTTATGTTACTTTCTATTATTAGCACGTAAAACTGACTGGAATTTATCTCGAGGTCTCTTATTTCTTAAATCTGTCTTATTGTTGGGCAAGCTGTGTGGGTGATTTTTGAAACAGTTCTACATTTCCACTTCTTCAGGTATTTTGATACTTCTACCAATAGGTTAATTTTTATTACCGGATCTACGTTAGGTGATGGTACTCCTCTCTCTTTGCTTGATGTGCTCTTTAAATTTGTCGCTGGAATATGAGCTTTGTAACGTCCGGTCAAGGTGTCCACGCTGTAACTCATATGATTACTGACATTGTATATTGATCTAGTTTCAAAAGTTAAATGCTACCTGCATACACTTTGTGGGGGCAGAAAGTGAAAGCTGCGCTTCCTACAGAAGTCTGATCCACTGGCTTGTTCACCAGTCCGTCGTCTCCCGTCTTGTGCAGAGCTGCAGGCCCAGGCGGCTGTTTTCCGGGAACGACTCTCAAGCTGCTGGCGGGACATGGCGCAGCTGCTCTCACTCGGTGCGACGCACGCCTCGCAGCTGTTGGTTCCCCTCGCATTCGAACGAATGGTAAGTGGAGTTTTCTTCCTCCTCTTATAAACTGTATTATACGTACAGGGGGTGAGAAAATGACACACACCACCTGGTCAGTTCTTGGAGACTGTTTCCCAGTTTACCTTCTTCACACTGTAGCTATCTTTGGCTCTCCAGTTCTAATACTAACCATCTGGAAGAATTCTGAACCAACCTCTACTTCTGTGAGCCTTTTGGGGCTATGATACAGGGAGGCTAAGCTCGGAATGGTTAGAGATCGAAGATAATCGTCTGTATCTTTCTTTTCTCGTATTTGCTAGCTACTTCTCTTACAGATTCAGATAACTTTGCATCCAATCCTGCTTTACAAGCTGAAGCATGTTAGCTTCATATTTAGTGGAGAGTGGTCTAGAGTCTCAGTGTGGCTTTTCAAGTCTCCATCAGCATCTTCTCTTCCTAAGAATCTCTACTCCATATGGAAGGCCTATAAAATTACTTCTCTCAACATGGAGGTTCGTCAACTTCAAATCTCGTAATGAACCTGTATACATACCACATAATTCATACATTTCGACGCAACTGTTCAACGTCTTCCCACCTTAACATTCACGTGACCATTTCCCACGACTCCATGGCCAGACGATAGCGCAGCTCACACTTGTGGCTCGACGCCATTGGCGGCCCCCTGTGCTCACCACTGCCAGCCAGCACGGCAATGCGCCAGGCGCCGCAGCCACAGAGGACGCGCGTCAATAACGAAACCCTGCAGCTGGGGTCCACCAGGTGGCGCGTGTTGCGTCTGCGAGTGGCTTTGTTAAAGGCACTGTGCTACCACAGTCACAACCAGAACATTTTATGAATATGTCATGGCCAATGAAAATCTCTGTCAGACTAACCTGAAACCGGATGCTGCTTTCTGAGAGCATCCATCTCAGTCGTTAGCTTTTCTGCACGTGTCTCGTGGCCTAACTCGAACCATTATCGAGTCTGAATTCTCTGTCTATGATTTATGAACACCACCACCAGTGATGTTCTCACTGCCGAGAGTAAAAGCTATGTGCTCTTAACACATACACTGGACTCGCATTCGGGAGGACGACGGTTCAATCCCGTGTCCGGCCATTCTGATTTAGGGCACGGCCGACTTCCTTCCCCAGCCTTCCCTAATCCGATGAGACCGATGACCTCGCTGTCTGGTCTCCTTCCCCAAACAACCCAGCCTTAACACATAGAATGGCCACTGTGCATTATGACTGTTTGGATTCTGACAGTAGTATACATGGCAAGTAAAAGGACGCAGTATGATCTGTGTCTTTGTGTAACTTTTTGTGGCGTATGTAGCAACGTGCCAGTCCCTAAAGTATCGTGTGAGCCTCAATTTCGATCGTTTGAGAAGAGAATTAGGCGATACCTGTTTTAGTGAACTGAAAAGGTTCTGAGTAGATTAAATCTTTTTCCTATAAATATTACGGATGTTTGCTGGATGGTAATTTCAAAGATTGATAGTTGCGGGTTCCGCATTTAAGGATGGTTTCTGCCGACATCGTGTCATGTCCTGTCATTGCATCTTGTTTTCGTTACCATCATCTATGCATTTCACTGCAGGAAAGGCAATTTACCTGATACGTATCCAATATTTTGTAGAGTTAGTACCTCACAGCTTGCGAGAATGTTTAAAGGACGACTTCTTTATTACATTTGCGGTGCAGATGCGCTTCGTTGATCGTACACTGCACCTGCTTAGGAAAAGTGTAATTGCGAAAAGTTATTCCGTGAAACCAATGTTGTACAGATAGTTTCGATTTAAAGACACACTTTGCTTTCTGAATGAAACTTGAGTCTTCAGACAGCTGCAGCAGTCTCGAGGTATTCGTATTCGAGATAATTCCTCTCGTGGTGCTTCACTACAGCCCTGCAGAGTAGTACGGCAGGGCGTCCTGTGGCCCAGGTAAGGACGCAGCTGACGATTTTGACCCTGTGCCCCTGGTAACTGGGCTCTCACATAATACTGTGCACAAATATGTATGTATGTATGGTCAGAATAGTTCAAATGTCTCTGAGCACTATGGGACTTAACTTCTGAGGTCATCAGTCGCCTAGAACTTAGAACTACTTAAACCTAACTAACCTAAGGACATCACACACATCCATGCCAGAGGCAGGATTCGAACCTGCGACCGTAGCAGTCACGCGGTTCCAGACTGAAGCGTTTAGAACCGCTTGGCCACACCGGCCGGCATAGATTAGGTCTAGATGGCAGAAAGCGCAGTGGCGCCATGGCAAGGACGACGGATTCAACGTATTGGAAGGTGCCGATTCAAAAGTGTGCACCACCTTCCAATTCACTGCTCCTGCACAACGAGGGAAATTCTGAATTTTATTTTTCGTTTTCTGTACTGCTTATCGACGTACGGGTAAGAGTCGACTGCAGCCACGTGTCACCACTACAGTGATTTTGGGTTTGTCCGTACGCCGGGCCCCCTACTGTGTGGACTCGGCCCGTGTCTCTCGCTGGCCTCCCTCGCCCTGTGTTGCTGTGACGCCCACAGCCGGGCTGTCGGAAGCGCGAAGCGGCTCAGACCGCAAACGGGATGTTAGCTGCCCGCTGACCGCTAACCGCATGCTGTCACTGCGAGGACGTGACGCACGTCCCACACACACACACACACACACGTAAACGCGTGCAGTATTCCCGGCGCACATCCGCAAAGCTCTACTTACGCAAATACGAATTGGAGGCGATAAATCGCGATCCCGTCTAGAACCGGTCGGCCATGTATGTATGTATGTAAATTTAAAAAATATTGTATTCGAAAAGGATTTATTTTTCTCTGGCTCCTGCCATCAATATAAAACTGATAAAGGAGATATTTCATTCAAAAAATATGAAAAAGAAGAACAACTGTATTGTGAAAACAACTGAAAGCTTTTTAATTTCCATTTTTTCTCGTATTTGTTATATACGTAACAGTTTTGTTATTTCGTAATTGATTCATTACAATATACACATTCTTTTGTGAATAAGGTAATTTTTTAATTTCCAATGTCTATTAAACACTTATTAGTAACTCATAGAGAGAGAGAGAGAGAGAGAGAGAGAGAGAGAGAGAAGTTTTCAGTGTGTACATACAGCGTGTTTCAAAAATGACCGGTATATTTGAAACGGCAATAAAAACTAAACGAGCAGCGATAGAAATACACCGTTTGTTGCAATATGCTTGGGACAACAGTACATTTTCAGGCGGACAAACTTTAGAAATTACAGTGGTTACAATTTTCAACAACAGATGGCGCTGCAAGTGATGTGAAAGATATAGAAGACAAGGCAGTCTGTGGGTGCGCCATTCTGTACGTCGTCTTTCTGCTGTAAGCGTGTGCTGTTCACAACGTGCAAGTGTGCTGTAGACAACATGGTTTCTTCCTTAGAACAGAGGATTTTTCTGGTGTTGGAATTCCACCGCCTAGAACACAGTGTTGTTGCAACAAAACGAAGTTTTCAACGGAGGTTTAATGTAACCAAAGGACCGAAAAGCGATACAATAAAGGATCTGTTTGAAAAATTTCAACGGACTGGTAACGTGACGGATGAACGTGCTGGAAAGGTAGGGCGACTGCATACGGCAACCACAGAGGGCAACGCGCAGCTAGTGCAGCAGGTGATCCGACAGCGGCCTTGGGTTTCCGTTCGCCGTGTTGCAGCTGCGGTCCAAATGACGCCAACGTCCACGTATCGTCTCGTGTGCCAGAGTTTACACCTCTATCCGTACAAAATTCAAACGCGGCAACCCCTCAGCGCCGCTACCATTGCTGCACGAGAGACATTCGCTAACGATATAGTGCACAGGATTGATGATGGCGATATGCATGTGGGCAGCATTTGGTTTACTGACGAAGCTTATTTTTACCTGGACAGCTTCGTCAATAAACAGAACTGGCGCATATGGGGAACCGAAAAGCCCCATGTTGCAGTCCCATCGTCCCTGCATCCTCAAAAAGTACTGGTCTGGGCCGCCATTTCTTCCAAAGGAATCATTGGCCCATTTTTCAGATCTGAAACGAGTACTGCATCACGCTGTCTGGACATTCTTCGTGAAATTGTGGCGGTACAAACTGCCTTAGACGACACTGCGAACACCTTCTGGTTTATGCAAGATGGTGCCCGGCCACATCGCACGGCCGACGTCTTTAATTTCCTGAATGAATATTTCGATGATCGTGTGATTGCTTTGGGCTATCCGAAACATACAGGAGGCGGCGTGGATTGGCCTCCCTATTCGCCAGACATGAACCCCTGTGACTTCTTTCTGTGGGGACACTTGAAAGACCAGGTGTACCGCCAGAATCCAGAAACAATTGAACAGCTGAAGCAGTGCATCTCATCTGCATGTGAAGCCATTCCGCCAGACACGTTGTCAAAGGTTTCGGGTAATTTCATTCAGAGACTACGCCATATTATTGCTACGCATGGTGGATATGTGGAAAATATTGTACTATAGAGTTTCCCAGACCGCAGCGCCATCTGTTGTTGAAAATTGTAACTACTGTAATTTCGAAAGTTTGTCTGCCTGAAAATGTACTGTTGTCCCAAGCATATTGCAACAAACGGTGGATTTCTATCACTGCTCGTTTAGTTTTTATTGCCGTTTCAAATATACCGGTCATTTTTGAAACACCCTGTACTTAGAACAGCAACAGCAATGGCAGCTCAAAAACAATACACACACACACACACACACACACACACACACACGCACCATAAACATATTGTACATGTTCCACACGAAATATATACTCTGTCTCTGTCTCTCTCTCTCTCTCTCTCTCTCACACACACACACACACACACACACACACACACACACACACACATGGACGCACGCAGTGTGCAATGAAACATTCATAATCTCAAACATACACTCAGAACTGTGACAAACAGCTCATCAAAGTAGTCCACACACACCCAGTCAAATGGAACACCTTTTTACCTTTTTACTAACAAATAAACCTACCCAGACACATCAGTAAATAGTCTGGGTGCAGCAGATTTCCACACTTATGCCCCACGATGAACCACTTGTGATCGTGATAGGACACCCTTGCTTCCAGCTGGAATTGCAGTATATACCTCAGTATATAACCTCAATCGAAATGTCTCCTGATAAGCATTTGTGGCGCAGCGCCAGTGTCCTAGAGGAGGCACCTGTTGAAGTCCCTGAACGTGAAAGTCTTTCAGGCTGTGAAAATCACCGTGTCTGTCATGCAGACTTGTGGGATAGTCCAGCTCTACCTCTAGGACATATCCCTCAACAGCACCAGCAGCCACATATTTGATCTCTTTCCTCAGTCTGGTGATTTCCGCTTTGGACATCCATGAGAGCCCTTGAAAAGGGAGACTTTGTTGCATGGTTTGCTTTGAGAGACAGTTTACATCCAGGTAAAGGATGAAACTGAAATCGTCAGACAACCTGTACTCCCCCTCGATTATTTGCAAGTTATTTGCCTTGGCATACCTGCGCACACATTGGCAAAGTCACTTGTGGACCGCATGTTCCAGGAAGACATGCATCTCAACGTTGGTCAAGAATTCGCTGCTGGCTTGTGTCTTTCTTAACATGGCATCCCACGAAATCTCAGCCATATGCTACAGAACTTCTCGAAGATGTTGCCGCTCAGATGTACATTCGTGTTCATCATTTTACATGTTCTGATAAATCAGAGATGCTGTAGGGAAGCAGCCTACTCACGCTGTAGTAAATTCACATCAGTTTCCATTGTGTGCCAGCCAGTCTGCTGTAACTAGCTCTGACGTCATAAATGTTGCGCAATACTTTAAAAAATCAAGCAAATGACCTAAAACTTTTGTAGCAGGTCAGGAATAATACTAAATTAATGTGTGTTAAATATCAGTTCGATAACTTCAGTCATTTTCGAGATTTGGACGTTTTTCTAAAAAAATCATTGGCGCAACAGAAAAGAGCTAGAGAGTTCAAAATTTATATTTAGATTCATCTTTCATAATGCTTTAATAAAAACAGTACTTTGGATTTCACAAATTAAGATTTTAGTGGAAATTCATGATTTTGTGGTTTTCGTCTCAAAACTGAAGGAAGCAAGATAGATTAAGTAGGTTAATAAATAAGGCTAGGATGTTTAGATTTAAATAGGTTGGAGGTCCGCTATGACTATGAAGATGTGAAAAGTTTCTTTTGAATACCTATAAAATTATAGCGATAGCGGATCTCAAAAGGGCCAGTTCAGAGCTCATCTACTGCGTGCAGTGTAATTTAATTATTTCTCTCGCCCAAAATATTTAACTTAGCCACGTCAAAATTTTATTATCAGTACTTACCTGCGTGCTGAATGCACGTTTAAATTAAGAGCTTCTTCGGCCATCAGCAAAAGAAGCTATAAATTATTATGTAACTTGAAGTGGTGCGTTACTAGCCCAGCGGCTAGTCGAGAGAGCCGAAAAGATCAGGCGTTCCCTTCGCCGTCCGCACCGCGGGTTTATATATAAGGATGCTGCGCGAGGAAAAAAGGCCCCAGTTCTCTCCAAGCGCTGAATGACACGCCATCTGTGTCGGGAGCCGCATCGCATCAGTGTCACTGCTACAAACAGCCTCGGGTGCCGTATTAAGTTACTAGAGATACGCGGAACCATTAAAACATTTTATGTGAAGTGTTAATTCTGGAATGATTTTCATTATCTAGCTTCAGTTTGCGTATTGTCGTATTTTCACGTGCCGTCGCGGGACAGACATTCTACCAAATATTTAGCGTGGCGTTTGATGAAGTATTTTCATCAAATTATGGCGAGCATTCTTTTAACATTTAATTCGGACATTTATAGTTGCATCAGCGCATTAGACTCTGAACTGCTCTGTTAGTTAGGTTGTAGGGATACTTGTGTTTTTTTTATCAGTGAATTTCAGAATATATTCAACTATTTTGGAAAACCGTTTTTGATTAGAAATCCCGGACAATCTCCTAATTCCTCAGAGCTATAAGCTGCAGCTATAAGGGTATCTCAATTGAAGTGGGCACTAGGATCTCTAATTACTGGCTCCATGTTTTATTAAATCACTTTCTGGGTGCCAAGAAGTAAATAGAGAGCCAGTGTTGAGAACGGCGAAAGACAGCATTAACAACATTCTAAAAGCCAGAAACTGATTCAACATGCAAGCGTTTATCCAGCAATCAGATTTAATATTTGTTTTTACAAAATCATCCGCCGCCCCACATATGGTGCATCGGCCGGGAAATGTTACAACATTCAAACAAGGATACAACAGTAAATGTTTCAAACTTATCCGCCGCCCCACAATGCCGAAGTCCTGCTGTTCATTCACCAATTGCCCGTTCTTTCCATTCATTATGGAAATGCCTCTTAGTTTACTAGAGAATCCAGATATTCGTATGGAAAGACCCCTTCTCCGTCACAAGTTGAAACTCTTGAAACTCTACATCATCGAGATAAGTGGCTCCCTTTGCTAAGAATATCTCCAGGACGCGTTGGTTCAGCAAATTTCTAAAGAGACGTGAGCATGAACCGTTGTGAATCCAGGAAGCGGCATGTATTTGTGAACGGTGTCAGCAATGACACTGATCTCATCATCCTACTACCCAGACTCGTCAAAGTGCTGAACTAGAAAGTGGGCATCATGCTCACTGAAATTGTGGAAAAGATGGCTGTGTGCTGTGGCAGTTGGTACTTAAGGTTACACGGGTTGTCAGCTGCACTCTGGGACTTCCCCGTTACGTGGCCACAGTCTGTACAGGGAGCTTCCTCACATCTGTCTACACAAAGTCCCCAGGTATAACGATCAGCTGCCTGCTTGTACAGTGCATCATTCTCCTTCACGTTGGTCATGAGGACGTTTTCACTATAAATGTTATAAACATCCCGTACAAGACTTTCAAGCTCAGTGAGCAACCATCTCGCACTATCCCCTTGACATAAGATTTTAATTTTAGTGCACAGAACTTGATGGCTAGCCACATATCGTATGCATCATTTTGTGACAGTGATATGGGAGGCAGAGGCACCACGTTCACACTGTACCACAGGAGCTAGGAGGCGCTCTAAATCGACGTAAACGACGAAGGGACAGAAGTGTTGGTGAGAGGCATTCTTAAACTTCGAGAACCGTTTATCCTTGATAAGCATTTCCACACCTATTGTTTCCTGGCTCTAGCAGTCAATCAAGTGTCTTTCAAGATACATGCTCTTGGTAAACGAGACATCCACAGCAAAAATGTCTTGCACCTTTTTTGTTTTCATTTCAGAGGAACGTAGGTGGGACATGCATTTGATCCAAACGCTGTGTTGCTTTTCGCCTTCAGAGATTAGCAGCAGGTCTACACTTTTTTGATGTTTCTTGGTTAATATGGACAAGAAGAGGGGACCACCTAATTTACGCTCGACTTCTTTGTCGATGTACCACACAGCGTGTTAATGTTTCTCTTCTTCTTATGGCTTTCCTACATTCGGGTCATAAACGAGAAATTAGAACGTCAGTGGACATCTGGTGTTTGTTGTGTATCTGTATGCCCTGTTTTTTTAGGGTAATTTCTATCGCTAGCGAGAAGCAACCATGGAAATCAATTTAAATTCCTCTCATCAAGATTCTGGGCATTAGGACATGCTTTTTTTTAGCAATGTATACTTTTGAACGGAGATGTAACTGGACCCCACAATAAGTTGATCAAAATCTTATGAACATAAATCAAGGCAGGGTATACAGCTGAGTGTCTTACAGGACTCCCTTTCCTGCACCTCAGAAAAGTGACTCAGTATGACCGCTCTGGTATCGACTCACCCCATGACGTCACGACAGCTCTCCCCCTAACTTGGACAATGCTCTTCCCCTCAACGACACGTCCAACTCCTAATAACTCTGCACACAAGAAGGAGAAAGAGACGCAGTTGATAAGTATCTAAGGAAGGAGAAATAAAAATCCGTATTCGTATAATAATAATAATAAATTCTGAGTAAAACTGTTGTTGTGTTCATTACTGGAATACACTTCCAGCAACTCATCATCAGTGGGCATGTTTGTCATCAAGGGCATATCCAGCATGGGATCTAGAGGAGGTGTATGACGTCGGCAGGGGAATGTGTCTGAAAGAATACGGACAAACCCAAACGAAAACACAGGTGCAAAAGAACTAGTAGCTGGTGGTCGCGTCAAAACAGCGGTAATCGCATTGAGAACATCACGGATACCGCACGAGCGCTTGACTCCGATATCAGGGCTGGCTGGCAGTCGGAGAGGGAGAAAGACTCGGGTCGCCCCCCGCAGGGCTGTTTACAAACCCCTTCGGCCACGCAGCGTGCGCTGATCAGCAATTCAAGTCGCAGTCCATCACGCTCCTTCTCTCCCCACTAACATTACTTACACATAGCGCACTGCGACAGTGCCCAGCGTGTTGGTACACATTTGAACACGCCTCTCTCAACTCGCTACTACTCTCACTACTTACCAAGTGTGGACGCAAGGCAGCACGAACGGGTTTATTTCTCGTAAGAAGAAGAACTTCCACATATTAAACGAGTGGGATTGTGCTGTGACAGAAACGCGCGAAATGGAATATGCTGGCTGCAAGTAGCTGCTGATCGGCTACTTTTGAGCGACACATTGCAGAAACTTGGGAAATCATCTCGACAGTTCTCCAAAAAGAGTGTAGATGTCACCTGGTAAATAAACGTAGCTGACAAAAGAACTGTAAAAAATGAGCCCGGGAGTATCTAAATAAATACAAAAATTTTATTAAGAAAATAATATTTGCACATATCTGCAACACAAGTAAATCCGTTTTTGAAACTTCCTGGCAGATCATATCAGCGCACACTCCGCTGCAGAGTGAAAATCTCATTCTGGAAATCCGTTTTTCTCTCCACCACCGTACACTTACTTGCCTAAGGTGTCTGACTGACATACAGTTGAATGATTCCAAATTCAGGATGGCAGTGTTCTTGAAAATTTCCCACATCCTTGCCACCACCTCACGACCTTTGACGTGCATGACGCTCTCTCTGTGATCACAGTTTCGGAGTGACGTCAGCATATCCTCACAGGTCATTCCTGTATCGTGGCGGCTACTGCGATAGTGGGATCGAGTCAATCACGCTACTGTCTTCCAAGACATGTCACACTTTATTGTTCTGAGCAGCTGGGCAGAAGTGACAACTGTGTAGAAACTTGTCGAGACACATGAAGCGGCCGCACTCGTCGTGGAGGCCTCGCCCGTGAGCAACAGTGTTGTACCAGGAGGCGGGCAGCTTGGACCCTGGCAAGCAGGTCTTCAGCTGCATCTACACGTGTTTCGTACACCTACATCTTGGCATAACCTCAGAGAATGAAGTCGAGCGTTGTAAGATCCAGCGATCCCATGGCCATCAGAGAAGACCCCCCCTATCCAGTACTACAATGAGTGTGAGTATTCTTCAGGTGCTTGGTGCTTGCAAACATTAACATCAAAGTGGAATGATCTTGGATAATGTCCTAAAATACCTTGACTGAGAATCTTTGCTGTTGGCCTCCGATATGGGTGGCGTGGGTGTTGTCCTCATTCTAGATCTGCCTGTTTGGCTTTTGAAAACAACATCGCGGATGAATCAGGCCTCATCCGCAAACAATACGAACTGTATGAAGTTGGAAAGTACAGCTCTGTGAACGATACTGGATTGACACAAGCAGACATAGGGCTCAAAATCCGTTCGTTGCAGTGCTTGCACATTTCATCTGTGATTACTCATTGTGCACTGTACACAGCAACACACCTCGCCATGAACACGACACAAGCTATCTGATGCAATGGACAGCTGACAGCAGGGTCAGTGGTGTGCTTGCGGCACAGGTTAATGCGCCACTGCGGTGCTTGAGTGCTACAAGCCTAGTTGTGCACAGTAGCTCCGTTTAGTGGTCAGGTGTCTACACTGTTTATCAGCTGCTACTGTTCGAGTGCACAACGGACACCCGAGATCTTTGCAAGGGTGTGAAGAACATCAGGCATCATTGCAATACATGCATTCATTCAGACTGACAGTCGTTGCTTTGAAGAATTGCTATGAGCTACATTGTTGTTAGGTGGTGTATGCTGTGTATGTCCTTAACACAATAAATATGCACTTTCGAGTATTGGTTCCCTACCTCAATATAATCTATTGTGGAACCACTGTCACCTGTTTCAGTGTGACCCAAAAGGATTGGGGACCCCACGTACAGAGAACAAGAGCAGTTCTGTCCCACTTCTATCAGACTCTCCCGACGGCACCCATGTCTGTGGTGAGCACTCACCTTCCAGAACAACATACTGGGTGATGCTAGGGTAGATAGAAGAAAGGAAAACAGAATGGGCAAGTGCGAGAGGGACTCACGCACTAAGGGTTCTGTACAAACTCCCCGTCCTGGGAATCGAGATTCCCAATGATTTTTGCCTGTTATCGAGACTCTGTAACTTTACTGGCAAGACACTGCTCCCAGCAATACCAAGATCGGTCCAGAAATTCTTCGTTATTTCCTCAGCCCAGCCCAAACAAACAAGAACAAGCAAGCAGAGGACTTTAGTTTACATATGTAGGGAGAGAAGATTTAATAACATATTTCCGTTTACGTACTAAATCATGAATATAATATACATTTTATGTTTGGATGCAGTAATGTTCGTATGTTATACTTTCAACAGGTCATGAATACAATGTATGTCCAAATCGAAAACGACATTTTTATGTGATATAATGACAAATTAACAAGTTTCAGATTTTTTGCTCTACTTGTACCGGAAAACTTAGTTGTTGCCAAATCTCACGATTCCAAGTCAATGGAGAGCACCCTATAGGTTTCGATGACTGAGTTTTCGATTATCAAAACACGAGACATAAACGGCCGTATCTGTTGACTGGAGTCAGTTATAAGCTTACAGATTTTACGCCGTCAAGGGTCCGTATACCTTTGTATGTGACATAATTTGAACATGATACCCACAACGTATCCAGAGAAAAAGATTCCCAACAGATGGACAGACAAATAGACAGACTGATAAAAAATAATACGAAAAGTATTTTCTAGAGTTATATAGTTACCAATTATGGATTTTAAGATTTTTTTCATTTATTTGCACTGTGAAATCTGGCTTCTTTCAAAATGTCATGATTCTAAATCAACAGGAAGCACCATATTGATTTTATGAGTGATGTTTCGAGTATCAAAATATATAATTTAAATGGCCGTATCTTTATTGCATTGACTTAGAAGCTTAAGATTTTTACAACGCCAAAGTAACATAGACCTTAATATGTGACACAAATGTGAATTTCGTACCCGAAAATGGTCCAGAAAAAATGATCTTAACACTCGGACAGTCAATACATTCCTTCAAATCTGCAATATTCGAGACGTGTTCAGATACAGACGACATCGTGTTAGATGACGAGCAACAAACGCAAATTTTCGGCAAAAGCGATCAGCCAGGCAACAGACAAACGCTACAACATTTTGAGTCAAACTGACATTTCGTGTGTGCACAATAAACTCAGACAATGTTTCAGATATGGAGCGGCGGATGTCTATCGTTGCGTTTGTAGTAGGTCATAACATGTGTTCAGGTTTGTCACAGCGTTGGTAACGAGTAGGATTTTGACGGATTTGTCAACAGTCTGGCCATTCTATTTTCGAAAATCGTTCAAAAGTTTGAATAGAATCTCGTCAGAGTTCCAGCTACGCCATGTGGCTTTACACGTAGGAACTCGACGCTGCTGGCAGCTCCAGAACATTTCAGTTGGATACATCGTCACGGGAGTATACATTCATACATTCAGACGTCTGTAATGTCAACTACCAAGAAATATCTGCACCTCTCTTATCGGATGTCACAGTTTGAGAAATGTATTTATTTAATAAAACCCCACTAGGCATCTGCTGTGAATTAATGTTTTTATGCCTGCACAAAACTGAATGTACTACACTCACGCGCTGGCGGTAATTTCAGTGTCATGTAATAGTGCTACATGTAACTGTATACTAAGACAGGCTGCTGCTTGTGGATGTTATGAAAGTAATTTCAACTATTTTCTGTGTGTCTCAGGGTAACCACGCAAGTGATCAGCAACTCCACGGTTGGATTAAGGACATGGAACGTGTGAATGACATGCTGCGCACGAAATTAACCGGATGTGTACATGACATGCAATTAGCCAGCAAACAGGTGGAGCACTACGAGGTGGAAGAAGACAAGGACAGGCCAGGGCACGTGATAATCAGGTATAGACCAGTGTACACTCAAATGTCTGTCGCACTCACTATGGTTTATTGGAGTTTATCTCACTTTTATCCATTAAAGTATTCATTACAGTTATAGAAAACACAGGGATCATTTAATTCAAAATGGAGTAAAGAACTAGCACTAAGAGACAGTAGTGAAGGACATGGTTACAGAAACTCGTGATTTACAAAGTTTTTTGACTCCGCTTAGCCTTCGATTTTTTGATTCGTATTGTGTCTTAAAATGTGCCACGTATTACGTAACAGACCAGCGGAGAAAACTGACACAAAAAACGATGCTACTGCATTTACTAGAGAAAGCATTGATGGTTACAGACACTTCCGAAGTTTTCACAATTTGTGGAAACAATGATGTGGAACCTGACACGAAAAGTGAGCGTGTTCTCGTCTTATTCGGGACCAAAAAAAAAAAAAAATCACTTCGGGAGAAATTACGGAAATACCGTGTAGTTGCGACTCTAGTCCAGATACTGGCATCCAGTCGGTGAGGGAAAGAGGCCACAAGTCATGTTCATCTCAATACATGGAGGAAAAATCTAAGCAGCGATGAGGGAAGATGGGAAGACGTCAGCAGAGGGTAGGAAGCGGATAGCCATCGTTCTTATATTTTGTCCTGTGGTTGGTGTGTTTAAATCAGTCCGTAGTATAGAGCGTAAAGAGTGGAGGTTGTGAGCGGGAGGAAAGCGGAATAGTGTCTCGAGTGTTTGACATATGGGGCCGTGGAATGCAGTGTTGTAGGAGATATGTTGGCACTATGGAGGGTGACCAGGTGGCTTCCTGTGTGGGAATGGGCAAGCTCCCAGCAGGCACCCCAGGTCTTGTGGCGGTGTTGTTGGACTCTTTCAGGTGGCTTATTGTGGGATAGCTATGGAGGTGGAGAACATGGATTAGGATGGACAATTAGACTCAGTCGTGATTGCTATCAATAGGATGAAAGACTTCTGCAGTTATATCTGAAGATGTCGGTAGGGGAGCTACTTTGGGATGAGTGTGTCTGGGAAATGGACTAGGTCTTTTGGAACGAAGGTGATCATCCGACATCTACAGTTAAGTTCATCATGGGAACTGATGTGGATAAACAGCTGTGGAGAGGCAGTGGTCAGTGTGAGGAACGAAATTATGTGCTATAGGGTTTCTCGGACAGAGACAGGCAGTAGGACAGATCACGGTCAGGGTGGTAAAATACACACTCAGGATAAAGTATTATGCAGGATGATTGAACATGACTTGTAGCCAACTGGAGCTGTTTTTGAGGAACGGTATTGTTACTCCACAATGTTTATTGTGTGGGGATTTTTGGTTTGCTACTCCACATCTGTCATCAGAACTGTGAGTGGGTTACCGGTTCACTGTGTACGGACACATGCAGATAGTGTGACGGGATAAAACTATCGATATTGTGTCAGGCAGTGGGAATGAAGGTAACAGTGGTTGGGAAGGTGAACTGAAAATCGGAGATGGGTAGATTTCAAGACAGGGGTGCACTACACAAAGGAAGCAGCTGATCGGATAGCAGAGTACTTGTGGAGTGCACGTGGGGGGTTTCAGGGTAGCCAGTAGTTTGAGGTACTCTCATGAACACTCGCCAGTTGGTACACCTTTAGGGAAATCAGATAGCTTTCAGAGTAAAGTCAGTTCGACTCTGAAACTTTTATCAGTCAACTGTCGAAGTATTTGTAACATAGTTCCCAAATTTACTCTCCTCCATGAACGTTCTCAGCCTCAAATTATTCTTGAATTGAGAGCTGGCTAAGACCCAAAGTAAAAAAAAACTCTGAGATATTTAGCGAGTCTTGGAATGTTTATCGGAAAGACATATTCGACGCCGTAGGAGGGGAAGTGTTTATTGCAGTTGACAAAAAATATTCTCTTTACTGAGGTTGAATTTGAGTGCAATAGTGAAATTACGTGGTCGCACATAACAGGACTAGGTGAAACCATATCAGTTGTTGGATGTTTTTACCACCCACCCGACTCCGCTGGGACAGATGTGGAGCCATTCAAAGAATGAGCATTGCATAAATATCCAGATCACGCAACACTAGCTGGCGGTGACCTTAACCTACCGAGTATAGGCTGGGACGTCTATGGATTCACTGCAGGTCGTGCTCACAGACAGTCTTGTGAAGGACTTTGGAACACATTTTCCGAAAATTGTGTTGAGCAGCTAGTTCGGCAGCCAGCACAAACAGGCAGGACCTTATCGATGGCGTCAGCATAGAGATGGGGATTAGTGATGGTGATTTCATCATAGCAACTATGGTTACGAAAGTCAGTAAATCAGTCAAGAACGCTAGGAGAGTTGATATGCAGTTGTCAGCGTCTCACTAAGACAGTAAAATACAATCATTTAATTCCAGAATTATGGCCATAGAGGAATTATGGCTAAAGTTTAAAGAGATTGTAAATCGTGATCCGGAAAAGTATGCACCTACTAAGTGGATCAAGGGCGGAAAAGACTCATCGTGCTTTAATAACAAAATTCGGAAAAGGCTGAGGAACGAAAGGCTGTTACATTCTCGGTTCAAAAGAGAACGCCCAAATGAGGACAGCAAGGTTTGTAGAGATTCGTGCGTCTGTGAAAAGATCTGTGCGCAAATCATACAACAGGTACCACCGGAGAACCGGAAAAAGTTTTGGTCCTCTGCAAAATCGTTAAGCGGATCTAACGCTTCCATTACAGTCACACGTTGACCAGTCTGCTTTGGCGCTAGAATATTCCAAAAGGAAGGCCGAAGTTAAAAATTCCTCGTTTAAGAAATCGTTCACGCAGGAGAATGGTACAAACGTGCCGTCGTTTGACCATCGCACAGAGTCCCGTATGGAAATCGTAGTAATGAGTACCGCTGGCGTAGAGAAACGGCTGAAACAGCTGAAAATAAATAAGTGGCAATGCCTAGGTGGAATGCCAGTTTGGTTTTACTAAGAGTAGTGTACGGCATTGGCCCCTTACTTAGTTTGCATTTACCGCGAATCTTGCGATCAGCGCTAAGAACCAAGCGAATGGAAAAAAGTGCAAGTGAAGAAAGGTAAAAGAACGGACCCACAAAATTGCAGACCAATATCCCTGTTTCCTGCAGAACCCTTGAACATATTCTCAGTTCGAACATAATCAACTTTCTTCAGACTAAGGAGCTTATGTGCACAAATCAACACGGTTTTGGTAAGCATCGCTTCTGTGAAACTCACCTTTTCCTTTTCTCGCATGAGAGCTATGGATGAAGGGCAACAGACAGATTCCATATCTCTAGATTTCTCGAAAGCATTTGACACGGTGTCCCATTGCGGGGTGATAACGGAAGAACGAGCAATTGGAATAAGTTGAGTGACTGCAGGTTGACACAAGATGACGTCGACAAAATTTGTTGTTGGTGTGATGAATGGCAGGTGGCTCTTGCTGTAGAAGAAAGCGGATGAGTAGCAAAAACGAACCCGCAATATCCGGATACGGCACTCCAAGTGTCCTGCTTACCACAGTCGAAACAATTCAGGGGGAGCAGGTAGATTTCTTACCGGAGGTTCGATCAGCATGCAAGTGTTACGTATATGCTTCTGGAGCTCAGCAGCAGATTCTATGAGGGTTCTTCCAGATCCGGAAACGCACTCATCCACTCCCTAGGTCGGTATGACATGTCCCGCGATAAGCATAAGCGCCCTATGACGATCTTCGACGATTAAGTCGAAGAGAAAATCCCAATACCCAATCCCTAATCCAGTTCTTTCCCATATAACACCAATGTCTTCGCCTACCTCAGGCAAGTACCAGACTCACAACAAGTCACAGACACCAAAAAACTATAGAAAAATCAGACACGCACGTTCACAGGGGAGTAGAAGCCGAAAGGCTACAAACTCCCCCTCACACTTCCCCAAAGAGGGGAAAGTAACAGATGTGAGCAGCGGCAGGGAAGAAGACACTCATTTCGAAGAAAACAAGTGTAGAGAACCTGGCTGCAGAACGATCCTAATGACGCCAGCATACATTTCTGGTAGGGACCACGAAGACAAGATACGAGGAATTACGGCTCCTAAGGAAGCATATAGACAGGCGTCTGTCCTCGCTCTGTCAGCGAGCGGAACAGGAGAGGCAACGACTAGTTGTGGAACAGGGTACCCTCCGCCACGCACCGCACGGTGGCTTGCGGATTATGTATGTAGATGTAGATACAAAAGACGATAGTTGAGAGGAATTATTGGTTTCATGTCCGTAAATTTAGTGAAATCATTTTTGGCTTGGTTTCATTTGGAATCGTGAGGTTTTATCTATTCTATTTCATTTGTTTGAGTCTTGTGACTGCATGCATGAGGGTTGTGGTGTAATAGGTGGCCCCAGTTGTGTGTAGATAAGGACATTGACAGGAGTTTATGACGGCGGTGACGAAGCTACAGTGGTGGTGGATGTGGTTGGAACTTCCTGCACCGGCAGTGGTGGGGGCGATGGGACGGGCCGCGGTTTGGGGCTGGCGACGGTGTTGGCGACAGAGCCAGCGGCAGAGGCTGCTGGAGAGGGAGTCGACGGTGGCGCAGGTGGTGGCGACGGTGGTGGAGCATTTGACGCAGGCAGTGGCGAAGGAGCTGCCGGACTACGGCTGTCTGTGAGTGGTGAAGCAATGAAGACGACGACGAAGGGTGGGAGATTGTCGGCGAAGAACCACTGGGAGAGTCCAGGTGAGAGCTGAGGTGCTGGCGAAGTGTAGTGGGGCGTGTCAGTAAAACGGAGGATATACTTCGTACTGGAAATTTTGGGAGGACATTTTGAGGTTAACATGAGTAAAGCGAGTCAGAGAATATACTCCAGCCGAGAATGTGCTCATCGCGAGTAAAAGGGTGAGGGATGTTGCTCAAAACAAAGAACGTTCTCCGATTACGTATGAATAAAACTAGAGGAGCTTCTCACAATCGGAAAATATTGAAGCGAGATCTGTAGCAGTCTTCGGGCTGAGTAAGTTCTGTTAAGTTTTACCTACATTTTGGCAATGATGGCAGAATTCATATTGCTTGGGAGGCAAAAAAAGAAATATATAGCCCAACGAAGTGCTGAATTGAGGAGCTGTAGAAGTTTATATCGCTTTGACAATAAGAACATCATCTGCGGACGACCTCTCAAAAGAAGTGAAAATTGAAACATTTTTATTGGTATTTAGTAGACCCAAGTTTTCAGACTGACGTACGAGAACATTTAGCTGTAGGCCTACACCAAACAACCGTGTCGCTGACTTTTCCAGACGTTCACCATCATGTATTCTCACAGCATAAGTCTTATATAGTGTGATGTTAGAAATAAGTAGGGTTACCAGAAAAATTAATAACTGGTTTATCGCAAACCTAGCTACCTGTTACTCGTAAGGAACGCATGGTGGGGCGCTTACGTGCTTTCCAAGCGAGCAGACAGTTGTGGGCCGTATTTAACCAAAATTATCTCGTGTTAGAGAACTCTGACAGAGTTCCAGCTTGGAGTAGGTAAAAAGTCATGTAATCTTAAGATTTCGTTCGCATAATCTTCGCCTAACTTCTATAACTGAAAAGTTTTCCGCATGTTGTAAATTCGGTAACCTCAAGAAAATGCATTTTCATAAGCTGTACGTAATTGTCTTCATAATTTGTTGCCGCACATAAAATAAACAAAATGAAACGTAGTGCAACTCTGCCTGAACACACTGGTGCCGGTTCCAGACATGTCGCCCGTTTGAGCGAGCTGAATGACACGTGACACTGCACGTGCTTTCTGTGCCGGACACGGCAGACCACACACACCGAGAACTCAGCAGGGAGCAGAGGTAGTGAGAAAAAGGAACCCTCTCGTCAGAGATTATGGCTTCGAATGTTTTGCTCGTAAGAACTTTCCCTGAGAATGTTCTTTTGCTCCGAGAATCTTCTCCAGAGAACGTCGTCTTGTTTATTCATACGACCCAGCGTGTTTACCTTCTGTTGGATGTCAGTACAAAGGCGAGAACCAAAGACGCATGAGGGACCACAGCGGCAGTGGTGCAGCTTAGGTAGCGCCCCCCTAGTCCAGGCAGCGCACCATTTCGTGTCTCTTCTGTAGTTCACGTATCGCCATTTACAGTCGGCCATTTCTAAATTCCGTCAATCCACTTCGTTACTGGACTCGCATGGTACGTCCAGTAATGGCTCCAGCACTACAGGCCAAAGCCGCCTATAGCACACAGACCCCTGCCTCTGCACGCAAATTGTCGACGATTGACTTCCGTCGCAGCGGTCTGCCCCGCTTGTCGACACTCCAGCTCCATGTGGCGAGTATGTATTGCGTCCTCTGTTGATTTGCCACTTTGTGTGGCAACGCACTTGCTCCTAAACTGAATATGGCAGTCAGTGTTGTATCATTATAGCTGTGTAGTACATTCCCAACTGTCCAGATTTTCTTTAGAGCTTGTTTCAGTGGATATTGTTTGTTCACTTCCTTGCTGCATTTAAATCCGTTCTTTCGTTGCCTTACGGAATGAACGTTAAAAACAGCCCTTTCCCGAAATTCTTCCACAACCAAATCTCCGTATAATGTTTATTCAGATCATTGTCAGTATGCACGTACATCCTCCATCTGGGGCGTAGAAATGATGATTTTCATCACGGCACGGGTTCTGAGTCCCAGCTTGTCAGTGTTGCAGGTGTGGTACTGTACCTCCAAGCAGAACAGCGTGCTGGTGTACGCGGCGTGGAAATGATTTGCGAGCCTTAGCACCATGGCACCACATGTCTTATGGGAGGGACTGCTTTCCGGTCAAACTGGGGACCCAGACATCACACGGAACTCATTATGATGCAGCTTCATGCTTTAATTGGCAACGACGTTGTCAAGTAACAGTGATAACCAAGGACCATACTACAAGGAGTACAGGGAGTACGGATTGTTCTGCATTGTATCTGGCAGTATGGAAACTTTCCATCGTTGATGGGCTATAGGGAATGTAGTCGTAGATTAATCAGGAAAAAATTGTCTCATACCAGATTCTGAGGGCTCCATTCTCATCATAATATGTACCTGACACATATGCATCGAATCGATGTACCTTAGGCCAACAATTTCTGTATGATAATTTTCACTGCCAAACTAGACACCCGCACCAACCAATCACGAAGCGAGACGGAGCGAATGCTTCAGAGCCAAGTAAACAAACATTTTTATGCAATAGTGAAGCGTCATTTTGTCAAGTTTTACGTCAGCAGACATGTACTTCTGCACGTCAAGCATAGCAGTGTGAGATGGTGGGATGCACACTGCCGGATGTAAGCAGAAACATTATAAAAATGCCACAACTGATAAGGGTATAATGAGTAAAACGAAAGACCTATTGTGAAATAAAAACACATGTTTGGTATTTGCAAAGACGGTTTTGAAATAGCTTAAGTTATCGTATCGCGCTGTCCTTAGCCGTTGGATTAGTTGAAAGGGACTGAGTAAGTGGACCTGCTTGACGGTACACTCACGATTGTCCATAGAGCTCTTCTTCCTGTGGGAGTTCTGCTTTCAGCTGTCGTACAGTCTTTACGGAAAATTATCGCAGATGCCACATCACCTAAAGCAGATAGGAAACTCCCTGGCAGGTCAGAGCCGTGTGTCGGATCCGCGACGTGGACTCTCCACTGCAGAGTGAGGATTCGCCCAGGAAGCAACTCGCGAGGCCTCTGGTCACTGCAGTGCCCATCCTTCCGGGAGCGCTGGTCCCGCCAGCCGTGCAGGGGAGCTTCTGTGACGGCTGGAAGGCAGCGGCTGAGCTACTGGCGGAAGTAAGGCTGCGACGCCGGCTCTCGGTTCCTGCCTGCCCAGCTCTATTTTTTTAAGGACGTCATATTCGCCATTGACTTTAGAAATTGTTTTACAATTGCAGTTTCGACCTTTTGAGCCATTTTCAAGTGGTAATGTGGAAGATTTTGCTTCAGCTAATGACAGACATGTCTACATGTCAGCGTCTAAAATCATCTATAACAAATTCGAACAAGTCATTCATATCCTTAACATAAATATCACATGTTCACTCTCTTGCAATGAATACGAAATTCTTCTTTAAAGAAAAGAGGTATTCTGCGGCAAGCGCTGCAGTTCTGCTGTTTGATGTGTCTGAACCAGTTAAAACGGTATAGTAGCACACAACGGAGTGGATGATCTGCAAGAAATAGTTACAATCGGTATATCACTCAAGTGCTCTGAAATCTAAAGATGAAATCTCGATGCGCTGAAATGCACCAATGGGTTTGCGTTTGTTTGCTGTCTTTCTATGCATCCTTTAAAGAATGAAAATGCTAAAAAGACCAATGGGTTTGCGTTTGTTTGCTGTGTTACTATGCATCCTTTAAAGAATGAAAAAGTTCCAGGTTTGTGTGCCAGTGTGGCACACAGTACTCATCTACCAGGAAGTATCTTATGCACTGCTGAGTGGAAATCCGTTCCGGATACTTTTAGCCGCACGGGATTAGCCGAGCGGTCTCAGGCGCTGCAGTCATGGGGTGCGCGGCTGGTCCCGGCGGAGGTTCGAGTCCTCCCTCGGCCATGGGTGTGTGTGTGTTTGTCCTTAGGATAATTTAGGTTAAGTAGTGTGCAAGCTTAGGGACTGATGGCCTTAGCAGTTAAGTCCCATAAAATTTCACACACATTTTTGGATACTTGTACGTTCTTGCATAAACTATACATGCTAGGTCTTTAACTTTTAACCTCGCACTTTGTGTGCTACAGGCGGCCGCTGTTGAGTGAACGCCTGCTGCGCTATCAGCCGTGGAGCCCCTCCTCTGACGACGACTTCACTGCGCTGTGCAAGGAGCGGCAGCCAGAGGCGTCGCAAATGTTCAGCCTCGCTGACGAACTGTACGCCTTCCATCGTTTCTACTGGTACACTGCAGCTGACCACACCGATTTATTCTACGAAGATGTTGTCAAGATTGTAGGTAAGTTTAATACTGGGACCCGGCCACTTCACGGTTATGCGCTGACAAGTGTTCAAGTTGTTCGAGGAATGAAATTCAAATATCCTTCTGAATATGTAGTTTTAGCTCTTGCGTGATTTTGCATGCCACGCAAGGTAATCTCTGGTGCTCTTTCCAAAGTCAGTGTTTAGATTCCTCGGCAACTCTCCGTCTGGATCTATGACAAGTTTATGTGACACAAAGGTCAAAGGTGTACCCCCAGCTGCTCGTGGCCCGTGAAGGTTTCGATGCCGGCGATGTACAGAGGCTGTGTGATGTTCTGGAGACGTTACTCAAGTGCCAGCTGGCTGCTAATGATTGTGCAACACACTCGAAACAAGTGGGTGTCTCACAAATAATGTTTGCAGCCTCAGCCTAACAGGCGACCACGTCGCCTGGGGTGTCCGCCAGTGTCTGGTACACTGAACAACTCGTCTCCCTCCCGTAGGAGGCCCGCAGCACCTCTAAAACAGGGCCCATCCCACAGCACTTTGAACTCCGTCTCTGAACGCCAGTGCAGATAAGACCTTCATATATGTGCGACACGTGCCTCATATAAAAAAGTGTTCCTTCTTATCTTCTATAAACGCTCTAAACTTCTGTACACGTAGTTTTTTTTTTTTTTCTTTTCAGACCTAGTCTAAGGCTTGTTTTGAAAATGGCGAATGGTTTCTGCAACTTAACGGCTTCAGACAAGCTAATGTTCAGTCAATACTGTAACGTGTAGTGTTCTACATTTCTCGTCTATGATCCTGGCATGATACTGTTCGTATTTACTAATTTTCTTTGACGAACAATATTTCGATTTGTAACAGAACAGTTAATTGTATGAGGTACACTGTTAATATTATCCTTTGAAGTGTCAGTACTATGAACTGTAGTAGGACTGAGGAAACACTGTATTTTCAGCTATCAAACCTGTCTGGTAATCAACTCTATTTGTTCGAATCACTATATTCTTTAAATTTATTATTTTGCTCTCGTTGCTGGACTTTATCTCTTACTCGATCATCTATCTATCGTTGCACCAGACATGAAACGAGCTGTAATCGTCCATTCATTTCTTTCTTTGTAACTGTCTGATAGCTTCTTGTTCGGTAGGGGGTAACTCCACTTAAATGAGAGGAAGGGGAGACAGTGGGCTTGTGCTCCCTCAGCGGAAAAATTATTTATGCCTGCCGTTGTCACTCTTGACCGCTTCAGGCAATCGAACTTGCAGGGTTCTAATTGGTAGTAAACCAACTAATTAAAAAACTAAGGTGGTCGAAAAGGGTTACAACACATAAAGAAGTAAGTTATCATAAGAATATGCGTATATTAGAACCACGGACTGTAATACTGCGAAGAACGGTGTTTACAAAATTTCTGCTGCAGCCGATAATTTACTGCAGACACTCATAAGAATAATAGTGGCACATAAACGGAAATACGCATTGTTAGCAAGTTACTAAACAGGCAGACTTTTACCCCATCTGTTTCTAGACTCAGCTGCACTCGGCAGCAACTCTATAACTATGACTGAAACTGTTATGGACACCGAGAACAAACGTGTGAGCTGTAGTTGATGTTTCAATTCCTCACGAGTGGCGACAAGATATTAAAGAATGAGCAGCGACAAGACCTTACAGAGTTGTGGACAACTAACCGTTTGTCTGGAAGCTAACTTTAAGCCCGACATTGAAGATATCTTCAGGGGAAAGTTGTCATGATAATCCAGAGAGATCGGAGAGATCGTGGCGTGGCAGTTCGGTCGAGATAGGGAGGGGGGGGGGGGGGAGGGGGAGGGGGAGAGAAAGAAGAAACGGGTGCGAATCTCTTCTGAGCACGTGGCGATGTTGGAGATGGCTTGCGACATCCAGCGGGCTGCTACAACGGCCCTGTCTGAAAGAGTTGCCCTCGCCACTATTAAAACCGTGGCGCTTTACTGTCGGCTGTTTTACGCATCACTGTCCAGCAGAACTAGATGCTTGCCCACAACAGACCAACGTATCAGGAACTGAGTCCTGATTTGCTGTCGCTGCCATTGTGTAAAATCAACTAAATCGCAAATCCGAGGCTACAGATGTCAAAAATACTTCCTGTGTGACGACTATCTGACCCGGTATCGCAGAACCACCTGGCCTATCCCAATTACAAACAAGACCAGTCCAAGTTGCAAATTTTTATTTTTTATTCATTCGATGATTTGTTTCGGACCGAGACCCATTATCAAATCACCATAACATAGTCGAAAATGGCATTTCCGAAGATGTCAAATACGTGCAATGAACATTTGCAGTGCATGCAGATAACTCATCGAATGAACAAAACCTCGGAACGGTTTTTCGTTCACTGATTACCAGAAGTTGCTGACCCAAACTACAGCAGCATACTGGAAGTTCGTAAAACCACCCATGTTAACTGGGCCCAAATGTACAATCCTTGCACAACTGCATCATCTACACAGCCTCAACTCGAATGATCTAATAAATATAAAGTAAACGCATTATTCACGACACTAAACTTACATTCCGCATCCCAACAACTACATGCATTGCATCCTCACCACCAAATATATTGAGTTCAGATCCACAGTGTTCTACACCATCAGTCGAGCTCACCGTCATCATCTCAACAGTTTTTTGTGTCGCATCCCTAACATGAAAGACATCCAGTTTTTCCACAACATTCACTCGCCTTCTACTCTCGTCCAACAGATGACGACAACACCAACAGTCACCTTCCACTTTTAACATCCAAGTCACCTGTTCCAAAAAGCAATCCAACTTTATCTTCAGCCACACCAAAACATCAGCTTAAAACCTATACCTAACCTTGTTTCGCCACGTAAAACATCAAGACAAAGCAGCAGCATAGCATTCCATCCACATGTCTGTTCCCTCAGCTCCAACAAGATCTTCATCAGTCACATGTAATCTCAATGCTACAACTATACTTTAATGAAAATTGTTACAGTTTCGTAACACAGTCCCAGTCACTATACACTCTACAAAGCACAGATAATTGCTACAACATAGAATCAGATGGTACTGCCAATGGGTGCTTGTGAGACATCCTGATACCAGCACCTCACTCTGCAGATCAGAAACCCTGGGATTGGTGATACACATGAACAAAAACACTGCCACATTTTCCATAAACTGAACAATCTATTGAAAAAGGATTCATTCTCCTCTCATCCATAACAACCACACGTTACCAAACAACCTCAACAAGCCAGACTCAGTGCTTCATATCTTAAAGATATACTCACTGTATCTAATGACTGCTCGACAATTCGGTACATACAATGTCACACAAATACGACCACCATATCTCTTGGTCCCAGTTTAAAATACCTGTCTATAACGCCACAAAACGAATTAAATATAGCATTTACAACACAAGACTATAAAGCCACACATTTTGTGAGCGTGTGGGGTGGTGCTATTCTGTCATTCTGCGCAACAGATTAATCTGAGATGTACCCTTTACCCTTTGGCCCCTGCAAGATGCAATTTCCACCCCCACACTACTACAGAAGTCAGACAGACACTCCTAAAGTTCTAAAGAGAAATGCCTGAATAACTTTCAGCAATAAATACCTTCCGGAGTCGTCCACTGTAAGGAAATGACATAAAAATTCACAAAATGTGTTACGTAACTAGTGGGATACTTGGGTACTGGAGTAGTGCTAGTTAGTGTAAGATATACATGAAAGTAACGAAAATTATTATTTATTTTGCAAAAATTCTGAGAAATCACAATAGCACTTTTAGTTATGAATTGAACACGTTATTTGTGGGTTCTTTTCAGAATGTGAAGTTACCTCTTAAGGATAGGATTCGGTAATGAAATTTCTATACAAAGTTTAAGATTGTTATTGACTTGGCAGAATGGCTGAGAGCCGCACCTACTCAACTTGAATAATTATCGGTTAGAATGTTGCTAGGTACAGTCGAGGCTGTCATGTGTGATATGCAGTGAAGGGTACTGTTGTGGAGGAAATGTGGGGGTCGCAAGAGCTGTGGCTGCGATTACTGCTGTCTGCGCCGCTCGCTGCCGACAAATAAGACAACTCTCGTTCTATCTGGATTGACCTTCGCCAATCAAACTCTCCCTACGCCTTGATGAAGTCGAGGACTCCTGTTCGCCCCTAGTCTAACTATTGGCGTGGTACACCGGTCAGGTAACCAGTCCACCGCGATGCCACTCAAAAATTCGCTCGCAGGCGTTTAACTATAACTCGGTCCGTTCACACCGCACAATAAGTGTGGCGGCCAACACAGTGAACAACGCTTAATCGCAAGGACTCAATATACAGTTTCACTTCGATTCGCTCTCGACAGAGGTGCTCTCCCAGTGAAGTACTGAGGAGAGACTTGTTCCTCGCTCTTTGAGTACACGTACGAGCGCGCACGCTCTCGTTACGTGTTCTCGCTCCAAGAGCGACAACGGAACGGCCCCTCTGCACGCCAGACGTGAAGGGGTATATCTTTCGATCTCTTCCATTACTCCTTCAGCTCAAGGCGTCAGAAATATCATCTGCCAGTCAGCATTGCTCTTCTAAAACGGGAGAATGGCGTTTTGTTTAAGGTGACCAATCCGGAAATCTGTAGTATCGGTGTTTGGCGTTTGCTGTCTCCCTGTGAAAATCTCTGAAACTGCGTTCTATGTGTAAAGAATGCGTAGGCTAACCGCTCCCACACAATGTAGTGGAATTTGCTTTTAAGCCGAACACGGGGTCGTCCTTTCACTCGGGCTAACGCTGTCTGCTCTACAGGCGCTCACTGGCCGACGTAGATAGCTTGGGACCGGCCTCCTGGGGTGCAATTGCCTCTCTCCAGCTAGAAACTCCTGTGACCGTCGAGTCTGGAATGTATGTGTGTACGTCAGCCTCAGGTATTTCAACCACGGTGCGCACTTGCGATTTATTAGTTATTTGCATATCATTTACATGAATTCATACAATACTGACTTTATCTTATCGAGTTTGGGCTCGAATGAAGCGCCTTGATGTGCAGAATATGATTGTGAGGGCGGAATATGGAAGCAATGAAGGAGACCACGACTTCTTACAATTTCAGGAAATTCTTATGAGAGGCTGCTCATGACTCCATTACTTTCGACCTCCTTAAAAAAAAAGAGAGAGAGAGAGAGAGAGAGAGAAGCAAAACTGTTATTTCCTACTAGCTCTAGTCAAGTTGTGTGATATCATATTGTACGCAAGTTTACATCCGACGGCTTCCCTACGATTTAAGGGTAGTGTCTTTGTATACTAATCAAAACGTCATGGAACCCAGGTTCGAACCTCGCTACTGCTTAAATTTAGAACAAAAATCGTCAGTAATGATGGATGGGAGGATAGAGCTTCAAGGCACTTTTTTCCCCTGCTCCTAAAACCCTGAAGAGTCTGCAATGCTCAAAGGCATGAGAATGCAGAAGGTAATGGGAACCACTGGTGTCTGTCCACAGGACTTGTGGCCTATAATTGAAAAGTGGTATGATGACTCCTCCATTAGCGAAATATTCCGCACTAGTTGCACATTCGGATCTCCGGGAGGAAACTGGCAAGTGCCAGGTGTCCCAATGAATTATGTTTACTGTATAGCTCCTTGCCTGGCACACCATGCTTCTTTTGTCACTGTAAATCTTACTCAACAGCATATCTCCATCTGCCTCGATAACTTCACCTCTTGGTGTAGCCTCTGCTACATCAAAAACACTTTTGTTAAAAACCCAAGGAATTATTACAATAAATACCACCAATCATTTCTCTCTCACTAACTTCCACCATGGCACACATAAACATGACCGTGTGGTGGTAATCTCTTCAAAGGTAAGCTGGTTCGAATCCAGGTAATGGAAGAAATTTGCATTGCTGGTATTTCCCCAGTAATGGGAGGGGGAATTGAAGCATAAAGTTTCTCATCACCAGACCTCGTGTCAGTGTTCTACATTACATTACCTCTCCTCAGTGTATCATGATACACTGATGACGCCTGTGACACTGTTGAAGGTGACACATGTGGTGTCGACGATAATCGCCTGCAGCAAATCGTCAATCGACCACCGCAGAGATGCTGTACACGTAAGCAGCATCGCCACCACCTATGAGAAAGAAGCAGTAAGCCACTCCTCCTGTAGCTTCGAGGCACCACACACGACAAGTATTTCCAGCTCTGCCAGTGCCTGGTACGAGTTCTGCCAGAGTCCATCCTGAGTTCTGTTCTGTCTACGAGGGTATCAACAGTTCCATGACGACTGCAGAGAAGCGACGAATTTCTGCCTTCAGGGTGCAGTGTCGGCGTAACGTCACTCAGTGAAGCCTAGGCCAAGCAAGCACATACAGAGAGTCGATGGCCCACAACAGACACATATTTGGCACAACTGTAGTAAACGTTCAGTGTTCATCATCTGCAGACTTGTACTGTAATGCCGCTCAGTGTTTTCAGCAGCTCCTGTGTATCTGAACCCCAATTAATACCACACGTGCTCCTGCAGTCACAGCTGCGAGGAGCTAAAAATAAGTTTATCGCTTTCCAAACAAAAAGGCGTTCTTTTGACTGTTTCATTTATGTACTTGTAAATTTATTAAAAGCAAGACACAACAACATGTGTGTCGGATGTGGATGTTAAGTTCCTAACGCATCCATTACAGTCATGTACACTCAACAGATAACTCCGAGTCACAGTTCTCTCACAATGCAAGGACAGTGCCCAATTACGTGGAGGAAGCTAAGCGCTCGCAGTAAGGCGGTGGACTTGCTGCTCCATTTCTCTCTGCTGACATGGGCAGAGAACTTTCACTTTCTTATATCTTGGAATAATCACGGAACCCCAGCCTACAACAAACTCAAATTAAGAAAACAGCAAACTCGACAATGTGGGGATTCCATCATCCAGCCATCCTCTGTACTTGGAAAAAACCAACTGAACGAGGCGATGCTGTGGTAAGCTGGTGGCTACAAACTTGATTTTCGACCAAATTTAGTTTCTCTGTGATGTCCCTACTCAGCGTAGGGTGAATGACACGACGGTTCCTATGGATGGACGCAGCTGTCCTGCTTCCCCGTTCTTCCCTATTCTGGGTTATGCTCTAATAGCTGTTTCACCAACAGGACGTTAACCCCTGATCTTGTTTCTTCCTTCGTCTTTCCAAAAGCCTTAGTCGCCCCAGTGTTACTTCCGCCAATATAGCTTGGATCTCAGCACTCTCAAAAATTTAACATTCCTTACAGTCTTAGAACACCTTGCACTCAGTATCATATTTGCAGTCTCAGACGCAACCTCTACCAGCTGATTACATTGCCCTCTCTTCTGAGATTCCTCAAACTTTGTCACAAATTGCAAACGTTCCATAAACGTGGGAAACAAAAGCAATTTTTCTCGCCTATCCTCTGGATACCTAGGCTTCTGGTGCGCCCTCCACTTGCCACCCTTCTGTATCCTATTCGAGCGGAACTTCAGCTGGCTGGTTCTCCCTGTTCCAGAATAGTATGTAGACACTTACTCCTCCAACCAGCTATAATCCTAGCGTCTACGCCTCTTCAATATGTAGATGATCCCGCTTCCAGCCTCCTGACCACTGCCATTCCTCCCTCACACCTCCCTCTACCCACATCAACTTGTCAATCATACTTCCCAGCCCACTCCAACACCTTGAATACATACACCCTTTCTGGCCGGCACCTGCATCATACTGTATTACCCTCGTAGTAGATATTGGGAACTGACTGCCAGTGACTTGCCAGAAGCAAGAGCCTTATCTTCACCATAGCACCATCATCAGCTTCAATGTACATGTGTTTATGTAGAGACGCTATGGCTTTTATTTTTTTGAAACCTACCATTTTATTCATTCTCCCCAAAAAGCAGCAAAGTGTCTGAACCTTGCGCATCACACGATAATGTGGTGGGAATGGAATGAATAACAAAGAAAATGGAGTGTTTACGACAAAGTCGTGCATTCGGCCTTCCACAGGATGTGCCTGTGTATAAGAATCTTTCAGAACTTATTCGTTTTACTGGGTATACATTTGCGCTCAACACGCCAATGAGGTATACATTGGATGACGTGTAGCATATCAGTATCACTCTCCTTTGATTTGTACTCTGAACAGCAATAGTGCTCGAGGACAACGACCATCAGGACTTCTCAGAATGCAGTAGGTAAAGCCGTCATCAAGCTGAAGCCTGGTTTGGTCACCACAGTGCTGTCCTACTGCAGGTTGTCGTCACTCGCCGTCTTCCTACTTTTGAACTAACTTACCCAGTTAATAATTGCGGGACACAGTTAATTATTGGGTCTCCGAACAATTCTACAGTTCCATCATTTTCGTTTCCCATAAATCAGTGTCAGAGGTGAAAGAAGAGATAAGTGACAGAAGGAATCTCGGGAGCAATGCCTGAATCCCAAATCTCTGGAGTTGCAATCCCACATTCATCCACTCAGCAGCTGAGGCATATATGTCCCAATTGCATTTATTTCTGCGTTATTATCATTACACAAGGTACGAGTGAGACGAAGTAATTACATTTTTCTGCGTGTTTTTGAATGTATGCAAACAGACTATTAACAGTAAATCGTTCATTGTGGTAAAGGTACTTCCTAAATCGTCAGTTACTGTATTTTGTTGTGCTTTTTCTCGACAATCTCGTGCTAACGAAACAAACTGGTGACAAATATGCTCCATCACTTTTTTTTACGCTGCGTGATGGGGTCACTAAGTTCACGGAGGAAAGTGAAATATCACACAGACGAGAATTCAGCCTGCATCCTATTTCTTTGTACAGGACGCCTATGGAGTTATGTCAAAAGAGTATATTCTATATGGACGTAGTTAGATATAAAAAAAAATACGTATCCAACGGATCAGTGTATGGACGATCACACCTTCCTCAGATATCTATGTGTCTCGCTGTCCCCCTTGCTTTATTGCGGATCGTTCTAGTAATTCTGCTTTGAAAGACTTCCTCAACACTTGTGTCAATTTTCCATTAATCTTTCAACGTTGAGCCACATGAGGCTTTATTATTCTTCATATTCTGTTATTTGCGTGGTAAGATCAAAAGTTTGTCATGACGATTTCAAAAGGTTGTTGAGGTGGTAATGTTGGGATTTCGTGGTAACCACTTTAATGTGGCTTTAAATGCTGCAGAACCAAATACAATCCGAGAATAAGTTGTTCATTAAGAAACCCACACATCTGAACAACAAAACGAGACTCAAGCTCCTTCCTTCTACAACCACACAAGATCCGTGATTGCCTTGTCATGGAGCTGAGATACTAAAAACTTCTGTTGTACTGAGAAATATGAAATTCCCATTCATGTAAGCTTCAAAAGAATGTGGTCCTAACAGGTATTCTGATTACATAATATCCCACATAAGGTGAGGTAGGTTCCTTTCCAACTCTTGCTGGTAATGGGTAATTTCCTTAGACAAGAAAACAATTTTTTCCTGATCAAATAGTGGTATATGGCACATTTATACATAAACAACACTCTTGAGCGAGACACGGCAGAAGTCGCCACAACGAAGTACGGTAGGTTACAAATCGTTGCTCCACACCATTGTCAGATAATTCAGTAACAAACATGGGCCTAAATCCTTTCGTATTCATATTTTTTCAATATGGTCGTGCATTGTTGAACAAGATGCTTGAAGTCGAACTGCTCTCTTGCAAATGATTTTCATTGGAGACTGCTCATCTGATTAAGAGTGGGTGACACACGTTTCCTGTCACTTTTTATTGCTTCCAGTACGTGGCCTGTCTTTGAGACAGCCTGAAAATACTGGACATTTATCTCAATCAGGCATGGCTACTTTACGAGGGGGACTGAGGCAAATGGTCTCATCATGCGTTACATAGTTTTTCCTATCTGCGGACGTTCATGCACCCACGAATCCTCCACTAATCTCTCCTTTACAAGATAACTGTTGGTCCATGGATTCGGAACTCAAAGACTGCAGTGCTGAAACAAAAATATAATTCTGATAACATTATTTTTTTAACATCTTCAGTGCAGGACTATCAATAAAACCTATTTACTTCCTTATTTTTACTATGTCAAGAGCGATGCAGGGACTTCTTGGGCACCCTGTAGATGAAATAGACGTGCATAGTAACAATGATACCTGTCTTTGTTAATACTCTTACTTTGTGTTGACATGCCGCCTCACATAGTTCTGGGTAACTGAACCAGGGTAATGCGGGTAAACGACGCCCAGGCTCGTCACCCAGAGAAGACTTTGGATTCAGCTGCCTGCAGTGTACGGCCACCACCTACTTGCTGTCGTTTTGTTGCAGACGAGGAGTGGCAGCTGGAGGACAGAAGCCACGATACGCTCTCCGTGGACACTGACTGCGTGCATCTGTTGGTGAACGCCCTGGACCACCCCACGTGTCCGCTGGAAGACCTGCCACTGGAAGCCGTGAAGCAGCGCGAGCGGTGCCGCGAGCAGCTGTGGGACGACGTGGTGCAGAGGTCGCCCCACATACCCGTCACCAGCTACCTGGCCTACACGCAGAGGGCAAACGTCAAGCTCTGTCTGCTGGCCTGGATGGCTGTCAACTCGTACGGCATTTGTCAGGACGTCCCGTTCAGTATGATACAGTCCGTGCACGATGCTCGCTGCTATTTCGATAGTCCTGATGATCGATCATGTCTGCAGTCGAACGCTACAGAAGCAATCTGCTCTGTTTCCAGAGCTATTCTGTTGCTAAAGTGTCGCGACTTTTCCTCCATTAAGACTTCCCATAATTGTTCGTTCAGTACGTTGGGATCTCTATGGGCCTATAGTAAGAGTAGTATACTGGATCAAAAGCTAACAGAACAAACACTGAACTACAAAAACAGTTTAACCAACGCCACCTTGAAGTACAAGGATTTCAAAATCGACAGCTTGAAGCCTTTAGAAATCTCATTTATACTGATAAATATCATTTTCCGTTTTTCGACTGCCGGAGTATACATGTACCTTCCCCAGTTGCGCAACTTGCCTGGAAAGATACTCTTGTCCTTTCAGATCACGTGCATAGTCCAGATCCTGTGTTCTGAGGTCGTGTATCGTATGGCAGGCGTCCCTGACTTACCAACAGCAGTGCTGATAGACAGCGCCCTCACACTTCTCAGCTGTTTCTGGCTGAATTCATTCTGCTACCACATGTACGCTTGTGTTCGCCATCTCAGGCTTCCTGACCAGCTACTACCTGCTGAAGTAAGCCAGTTATTCCGTCGTGAGGTGCTGTGCGTGTTTATACCGTGGAGTATAGTGTGTGTGGCAGCTGTTGCTTTGGAAAAGACGAGTAAATATTACCTGATCTACAGTCGCATAGTAGTCCTTGCAGGGATTTCAGTGTCTGTGGGATTCAATTTCGTTTGTCTCGGACTGCTTGGATACATGTACCTACGTAATCGGTGCTCCATGCGGCAACTCGAAATTGTTGATAACAAGAAATTTGCCTCAAAGAAGGAGTGTCTTTTTATGTCAGTTAAGGCCATTATATTAAGTGGAACAGGAATTATTATTAGAATTGGGTTCCACCAGGCTCAGGGAATAGCGCAGGTAGTGTACTATATGCATCTAGTTACGATGGTGCAAGGACCAGTGCTCTTCGTCTGTTTCGTTTGCAATGGAACGACGCTCCCCCTACTGAAGAACAGGATACTTCTTTGGTGGAACCCAACCAACATCCCTGCAGGTCTAGAGCTGTGTTCGGCAGCCGAGAGGAATCTGGCCAGGAGAAACAATGAACAGTCTCCCTTTTCAGAATCCTTGGTGTAGCCTCCTTCAGTATTTTTCGCAAATAACTGTCTCCACACTACACTGCATTAAGCCCAACAATAAAAATGGACTCTACCTGGTATGACAATATTAAATGTCATTAAATCTCATATCGTACAGCCAGTACTTCTCTTTCCTAACGTCTCCTTCATTTATAACTGTGTGCTTATTTGTGAGTGGTAGCTCTGTCTACCTATTCTAATGCACTGAGACTACTCACTAAAATTGTTGGGAAATGCCTCGTGTATACAATAGGCTGCGTCAATCACACGGCCTGTTATATACAAGGAAAACGCAGCACGTTGTCGGAGGAATTCCCGTTCGTCAGTGTCATCTACCGTGGCGATGGTGAATTTCTGGACACATGTTCGTATGACGTTTTTTCTCCGTTTTCCGTCGAGGATCTCTCTTTGCAGTTTGTCGATTTTATTAATGTATAATGTATGATATTAGTATATATCATATTATGTCTGAAACAGAGAAATTTTCCATATTTGTGTGAAAGATGTACTTTTACATGATTTGTAATTCAAGTACCATGACAAGAGACATTCAGATACTTATAAAATCAAAAGAGAGGGGCGAATGACTGAAGTGGTGTGTGCATGAAAGTGTAAATGGGTTTGTTCAGCTTATTAGTGGTTCGATTACATAGAGTGGCTGAAACAGGTATAGTAATAAAGTAACACATCACGTGTTGTGGGAAATGTGGCTTGAAGTGAACGCAAAGTGTCGAATGGCAGAGTTATGAGATCAGCATTATTGGGTTTGTGAGACAAGATGGTGATTTGTTAAGCTAGAGGTTTGTAAGGGTACTATGGCAGATGTTAAAAGTTAATGTTCCACGTGCCACTCTTGAGCAAGGAAGAACATTACTTAAAGGCGTATTTACAGAAACAGTACTGTGGAAGGATAAACTTGTGCCAGTACTGTGAGTCCTGGAAAACATGTGCCATAGTAGCTTCACTAGAAGCGCACAGTACGCCGAAATTGTTGTGATTCGTAATGAATAGACGATCTCCCATTTGTTCAAATAAAACCTGAGTGAGCAAAGTAAAGGAGTGTCTGTGTGAATTTAGTATCCAGCCCAACTGAAAATCCTGTGATAAATAGTACTACCTGGAGTGATTTTCGTGAATTTCGCACTTAGCAGGCACCCGCAGTGTTAACCGCGATTTCCGTTTGGACGCAGTGGAACCAGAGGGAGGCAGGTGCCGGGTGCAGCCCGGCTGGCCGCAGGGGGGCGCCGGCAGCTCAACACATTCTGTAAAACCGTTTGACGAAGATTTGCAGGCCGTGCGCCTCGATTCTGTCAGCGCAGCGCCAAGCCAACCCTGGCCCGCTCTGCGTGACGTCACGAGAGCGCGCCGCGGCCTTCTCTTTAGGTGGTGGCGGCCAGAGCCGACACGGGGCGCACTGGGGGCGCTTAGCGGCCCACCCAGACAAGCGTCCTGCACCACCTGTGTAAAGTCAGCCCGACACAGGGGTCGCCAGCCGAGCCTCGAGCCGCTGGAAAGTATCGAACCTCATCGCTCGAAAGCCAGTAGGTAACGGCCCTCGTGCTACCTACTTACCCCCAGGCAAGATCCCGAGTTCCGACCGCAGTACTGGGAACATTCACAGCCGAGTCCAGGAAATTACTTTCGACTGGCTGTACGAAATACACAGTTCAAACTCAACAGGAAGACGGTCACTCAAAAAACATTACTCCCAAATTTGGATAACAAACTGAGATTATCGCTATCCAATTACCCCAGCCAAGTCAGTCTGAGTCGGAGGACCACTACCAATTCGCTAACATCACGGAGTTTTCCCTGAGCTACAATTCGCCGTAAACGCCCACACTAATTACTATTTCAACATTCGCAGATAACGACAGGAAAGTTCTTAAGCGGTAACGGATGCGCGCAAACGAGAACGCGTTTGGAAACTCGAGAACACTGTGCGTCGCGACACAGAACTCCGCTCCAGAGAGCCCGCGACCCGCCACGTCGGCCGCACGGGCGCCGACGCCCAGCTTTCGGTTCCCCGAGCTCCGAGCCTCTCCACGAAATCCTTCTACACGTGGGCCTTTCAGCCAATCAGGAGCAGCAGAGGACTGCAAGCCCCACCACTGGCCACTCCCTGCTGCTGCTCACAGCCGCTGCTGTCACGTTCTGATCTTCAAAAAGGCGAAGCAGCGAGCAGATATGGGTGGTCAGGGAATCACCTGCGACAACCCTTTGACTTGTGGGGTTTCAAGCATTAACTTCTGCAACCGATATACCTATTAAGGGCTTTCCTCTGATATATCTGGAGAGAAGCATTCTCGCAGCCGAAACTGCTTGAACTGTTGTTACATGTACGTAGTTGTTCGACAGCACACGTGTTACTCAGACGATGTCCCCTGCAAAGTGCATCATGCGTAACTCGCGCCACTGCCGTCAAATGCAGCATTGTCAGAGCGACTCAGACTTGGGATCGGCAGTCTGCACAACCGCCACACTTGAGACAGGGACGACCAACCCGCATCTGCCGAGGCTAAAGGCACAGAACTCAACGCTGACTGCGAGCGTTCTCAAGCAGGGCGTCCTGTTTCCGATATGCAACAACAGTTTTCAGCGCACCAGACTCAAGTAGAGAACTCTGTCTCCACCAGATCTCCAGAAACGCAACGCTACGCGAACTAGCCGAAAACCCGGACAAGAAACCCGAAGTAAACAGGCAAAGCCGCCACAAACACGATACTCCAATTACAAAAACTTTACACTCATCCAAATACATCTCACGAAGAACAAGGTTTACAACTGGTTGGATGCAGATGGAATTAAAGCACATCTAACACAGCTTATGCCACATTAGCAAACCCTGCAATAAACTATAAACTAAGAAGGTGGCAAAGAAACCGCCAAATCGTTGTAACCTGCACTAAAACAGTTGCCTGGGCCACCAAGTCGTTCACAAAAAAATCCGAAAAAATTTGCATTCACCACAACACACCCATCAGATATCGAAACCCGAGAGAACAGTTTGAGTTACTTGCCGATCTGAAGCAACAGTAACAGAAATCACACCGCACGCCAAACACTAAGCAAAAGAGAACCCACGCAGACTCACGCTCGCCTTTGTGATAACCAATTTTGACCGTGATACAATAAACGAAAAAACTGAAGGGGACCTAAAGGTACCAGGAAACTAAATCAAAATTCCCCGCTATTCCTTCCAGTCATCTATAGTTACAAAGAACCAACTAACAAGCTACTTGTTCACCATTTCAGAATGCACTCTGTACCTTTCAAGGTTGGACTATTTAAACACTACCTCCTCAATAACAGCTACGTCCATATTGCGACACTTTCCAATAAGCCACGAAAAGCTGCGATATAATGAGAAATGTGAAGAACCGAGTCGAGCACATCGAATTTTTAATTGCAAAATAGACCCGAAACAAGAAGCACCAAAATACAGGAGCTGCAACACTGATAACGTTAATAGTGATGAGAGTCGCAAAGAAAGACCGAAACAGCCTATCTCAGCAAACAAAACTGAAAACATTAAGCGCATTGATCAAACTATTATGCTCTTCGTCCAAGAATGTCAAGATAACAATCAAACGGAAAACATACTCTGAGTCCTCACTACATGATATTTGAAAGAAGGGAAATAATAACAGCAGCTTCTAAAAAGCTCCTACTACGTTCTTTGGCGAACACGAATCCACGTCTATATCGCCATATTGATAGACAAGGAGGCCTATGCCCAACCTAGCCTGAGACACCAGGAAACAAGAATTAACCTTCACATTCAAGCCTAAGAAAGATGTTGCCACTATCTGCATTGTCAACACACTGGGTTTCTGCTCTAAAAACAAACTCCCTAAAGGCATAGTAAGAGAAAAAGAAGTTGGTATTGTAGTCGCAGCACATACCTCATGAGCAGGTAGAGAAATCAATCTAGATAACTGTATCTGTCACGCAAACCAGACCGTAGTAGAAGCTGAGATAGATGCTTCATAGTCTTTCATACAAAACACCACAACGATGTATCCTGCCGAGGAACCGCCAGCTGATCTCGTTAATTATATACCCTCATTGTGCCCAGCTAAAGGAACAGGAGACTCAGTGTTAGATCTGCGATATTTGATGAAAAATTGAACAAGAAAGATATTAAACTTGTTGTAGCCATTTTGAATCACGCTAGACTCAGAAATCACTCGCCGCCTTTTATCAATCACTATGGCACTTCTATCTTAGGACATATACTACGTACAACATAGCTACCCAGATTCTGAAGCTACACTGAATTTGGCGACTGCATAGCTAAGGAATACCTCACATTTATTATGCTGTGAATCACAAAAACTAGGAAAAAACTTAAAACGATCATAAACTCACGAAATCGGATAGTCGAAAAATTCAGATTGATAAGTTTTAACACAAAAACTAACGAATCAACTATTCAAACCACTCCTTATAACATACCGTAATTACCAAATACAAGTGGAAGCAATACAACCTGCTATACAGAAAACTACCCTAAGAAGAAAATAACATAACAAAGAGGAAGACTCCTGACGTACATAAGAAACAAAATTAAACAGTAGGGAAATTCTGTAGACCATACGGCACTAACCAAATGGATATGCTACGATTGGCTTGAACGTTTTCAATGACCTAATAAGAAGAGAAACCCACCAAAGGATGCGCGAGGTAATCACAAGAATTAGGTCCCACAATAGCAGTAGTTTTTGGAAAAAAGTTCCAACAGGTCATAGCACACCATTTGCTAACAGCCATCCTTAATAGCAGATGAGAATGTCATTGATTACTGACGACCTCAAAAAAGTTCCTCAAAGTGCTACAAAAACATTCACGGTCATCTGTGGTATCCAAAATTCGATGAAACCGACGAGGAAATAATATTCGAAAATCCGAACGCAACCGCTTAACATCCGCTACTTTATAAGATTGACGAATATGAAATGGAAAGAAAGCAGCTCAGAGACTGGACGCACTGGAAGATAACAAAATAAATCACTCCTTTCACAGGACACCTGCCTCAAACATATCAGACGTTTCTTCATCGCGGACATGAAACTGAAAATAGTCTCTCTAAAATAGAAGCAAGCTAAAATCAAGATGATTTCCCAACCCGAAAGACCAAAAAACAACACCAAATCACAGGTTACCGTGCTCTCAGTGACAGGGAAAGCTTTCGAGACAGACCAAAATTGTTCAAGGAATAGAGCAACATAATGGGACAAGAACAAGCCGGGTTCAGCGGCAACCACAGCACAGGTGACCCGGTCCCAGGACTGAGCAGCAGAGCGACGCGGGCTGAACGCAACACGGCAGCCGCGACGCCGGCACGCTTTCTCGTGGACGGCGAACGCGCCTTCCATTGGTTGTGGCATGCTGGGCTGCTCTTTGAAACGTTACTTTTGAACTTCGCATGCCAAAGTGTGCAGTTTGCTAAAGACGTTGCTGGAAACAGGTAAGTACAAGCGCTGCTTGGCGATCACCATTGGACAGGTATTAAGCCAGCCGCAGCGACGCCACGTGGGACAGTCACGTCTCCAGTGCTACACACCAACAACACGGCTGACATCGCTAAAGGTCGAGGATCGAAACAACAGCCCTGTACACAGACGACACTGCGTACTGTTGTCAGGGCCCGACATGCGGCAGAACTAACGAGCTGGTCAGCCCCTTCAAAAACAAGCAGGAATCATCGCTAAGCAAGTCGAGTAGATTAAAATACAGTGGATCCACGAAATCTATCCTTCATCACCTACCCGTGGTATTCAACTACCCCTACTTTAAATAAATATGTATTCCTCACGTCATCTTCAGAGGTACTCTGACAGTCAGTTATAAAGAATGAAGAAATACACCAACTGTGTGAAGACTGGTTTTAAAAATAGCTCTCCATTCTACTGTATAACTTGCAGGCCTCTTCAAGTAGATATTGCAGCCCACATCCATCCCAATCTCCTTACTGTATTTACCACTTGGTCTTCCTCTACGATTTTTACCCTCCACACTTCACTTCAAAACTAAGTTGGTTACCTGTCGACGTCTCGGAACGTGTCCTACCAACCGCCCCTCCATTTGGTCAGGTTGCGCCTCGCATGTTCCCACGTTTCTCAGTAATCCAAACTTATCTTCCCTGAGGTTGGCGTCTACCAGTTTTTTCATTCTTCTGTAAAGAATTTTTGAGTTAGTATTTTACAACGACGAGTTATTAAACCGATACTTCAGTAATTTTCACACCTAGCAGCAACTTCTTTCTTTGGAACTGATAACATTACATTCTTCTTAAGGTCTGTGGGTGCTTCGCCTGTCTCATACGCCGGGCACAACAGGTGGCAGAGCTCCGCCGTGGCCGGCTCTCCCGAGGCTGCCTGTAATCCTGCCACAAGACTGTTTACTCCCTGGGCCGCGTTTCGACTTAGATATTCCAGAACACTGTCAAATTTGATCTCGCACAGTTACATCTCCCACCTCATCTACATCCATGACAAAATCTATATAATGTAATGACAGCAGATATTATAAATATGATGTAGCTATGCTATTGACTATACAAAGACATAGATCACTACACCATTCAGACAGCAGTTTCTCCCACATAACATAGCACTTACCTCTGACTTACAAAGTTATCTTACAAATCCCTTCGTATCATACTAGAGATTAGTTCCTAAGCATTTGTCTTAAAGACTACCAATACAATGTGACAGGAAACAAAATGCCTTAACGATGGACAAATAAACGCGGGTGCTGCTTTTTTAAAGGAAGGTTTTAACCCACTCATAAGGCGAATGCCAGGACTCAGCTGTAAGAATAACATCGTTCTCCAATCCGCCAGGATTACACGCTGTGTCCAAACCAAATAAGAGCCTCAGATTAAAGATGAACAGCGTCACCACATCATTAAGCGAATATCCGTTCAAAGAGTAACTCGTTTGCTAGGGCACATTGCTGCTTGTACTAAACTTAAATATTTTCATTTTCACCTCTCCCCTGTCAACAGTGACTGTAACTGGGATCAGCTACTCAGAAACAGACATTCTTTAACAAAGTCAGTCTGAAGTAGTCGACGAATGATCTTGACATTAATGACATGTTATTAAGACCTGACTTATCAGGTGCTGCAGGTAAGTGATCTTATGTATTTCTAAAACATTAAAACTTAATTACGAAACCTTTTAATTTTCTTGATCGCAAAAACACATTGCTTTACCATTCATTACACGTTTTGGTTGCCAAACAACTATTGTTAGCTTGTAAAAGAAACAATAAACAGGGAATTGCCTTAGATTTAACCAAATTTAATAAAGTTACTTAGTATTGCGTGATGATTTGCCAATCATGGTAAATACTACCTGGCTAAGAATTCTGTAGGCTTGAGCCCCATCATCTAATAGCATTTCCTGGAACTGTGTAAGTAATTTGAAAGTACCTATTGGGTGAATGTGAATAGTAAACTGTTTTCAGATATTAAAGAAATAAGCAAATAGAAATAATGAAAACACACCATGCTCACTAATGAACCACATTTTCCATAGACTATTGGTTACACCAACGAAGATACAGAGTGCAACTCTCAACATATAGTAACAATCGAAACACACTCTTTCGTTAAGAATAAAGGCGCTAGCCCAGCTTAAGAAGCGAAAGTAATTTAAGGAAGAGACACTCTCTCTAGTTACTTATATCTAAAATGAGTATGAGCAGAAATTAGTAAGTGTAGCTGCCTTTTTGGCCCTATCAGCTGTTCTCGACACTGCTTGGTGAGAAGCACTTCTTTAGAAATTCACGATTGTGTCGTAAATTTAAGGACTTACTTAACAACATGCTAAACAATAGAGCATTTCATATCCATTCTCACAATGACAGATGCAGGGTACTTAAACCAAATGACAGTTTACTTCAAATGTCTGTTCTGAGTCCACTACCACTTTGGTCTGTACATGGACAGCTTACCAAAAGTCTTCAAAAAATTGATTTATGCTGATGACATTTGCTTGGTGGCTCAGAGCCTCAACGTTTATTATGCTGAAACCTCTTTATCCACTGATATGGGAGTCTTAGATGTATACATCAAGAAATAGTGGCTCCACCTAAATCCACAGAAAATAATTGTATCTACATTACATCTATGCAGAAGACAGTCAGAGTGCACACCAGAAGACAGATTCAGAGACCAAGTCTCGTTGTACTGCATTACACCATAATACATAGGAACAGCGCTAGATAGAACTCTTGACTTACAAGTAGCACCTAAAGTCAAAACGAGAAACAACAGTCTTCAAAAATTTGGTGGTATCTTATGGGGAGCTAATGCTCGTGTTTTGAGATCCACAGCTCTAACCCTATCATAGGTGCTCTGTTGCTGAAGATTACTGTTCGACCAGGATCAATAGTGCTCATACTAAGAAGATAGATGTCCAACTGAATCAGGTATTATGGAATGTATTCAGAGTACAATCGCTCTAAGACTTCCTATTCTCAGCATCATCCCACCCCCAGCTCTAAGAAACCAGCTCTCCTAAAGGTCTGGAAGAACATTCTGAAGAATCCTCAGCTGGCCAGTCATCGAGATGCTCCACAGGCAGAACATCAACACTTGAAATCAAGGAAACCCTCATCATGCACAGCAGAAAACCTCGTTGTGTTCTCTTTGATTGTCAACCGTTTACGGGAAATTCAGTGGAATCCGTCACCAATAGTCAACAAGCATCTAGTCAAGGACCCATTCATGCAGGCAGGATTCGATATCCCTAGACATCAGTAGAGGATCTTGAAATGGATTAGCAGTGGAGAAGGCTGATGTGTTTATCTTAAGTATGGGGTAAGTGTTCTTTTTACAGACAATTCAATGTCGCTTTCTAAATATTCCAGTTTCAATGGCCTCAGTATTATCATAACAGAAACAGGGTCACATGTTGCAACATACTTGAGGCAGCTGCACGTCCTGCCCGTTGCTGTGACGTCACATGATCAAATCGTCCTAATTCCAGAGATCTCTTTATCCTCACATGTGCTGATTCGATTATTTACATGCTTAATCGTCAGGATATGTAATTACCCAGGGGCTGTCTTCTGGATACTGAGGTGTACGTCATAATTTCATCAAATAATTACGTATGATTTATCATTTATGCTTCTCCCATGGTCTTGGTCTCTGTATCCTGAAGTGAACTGGACTGTGGATACTGATATAGTACTTACCGACGAGAGTCGCGGCACAGTGTCATTTTCACTATGTCTCCACTGCTTAGAAAGTGTGTTAACTGCCCTGTCGTCGTGCTATATAATTTTTGCATGTTATTGCATTAAGTCTTGGGATTTCGAGGTCATCTATACTGCAGAGAGGTATATAAACCATACAGCTCTATGATATTATCAGTTCATTTCAGAATGCTACTATTTACCAGTACATACATGTTAGCTTATGGTTCAAAACATGTATATGTAGGATTAGCATGAGATCGTGAGTGTGAAGTTATAGTAAAAACTGAGGATGTCCGTCGTAATGTAAAACACAATTTACAGATACGAGTTAGGGGGAGCATTGTTTGCCGATGAAGCAAACTGAGAGGTTGATAACAACAGACTACGATCCTTTTCAACTTCCTCTTCACATGAACATCTGTAGCAATAAGGCAACCATCATCGACCTGTATAAAAGTGTCGTGAAGTTGTATTGGTTATGCAGTGCACTACGGATTGCAACAGACAAATACGGTGGCAAGTATATGTGAAAGCGTTACTAAACGATGTTGTATGTTATGTAAGTGAATGTTGCATACAAGATGATTTAGAACAATATGTAAACATATGTATGGTTGCAGCACCAAGGGCTGCTACTATAATCCTATAAACATTGAAACTGTACAGCCTGGTTTACAGACAGACGACGGAGATACGACGTCGCTCCTGTTGCATTGAACACAATGGAAGCAGAATTTATAGCATAAAAAAACCAGTTATTTAAAGAATAATGTAGGGATATAAGACAGAGCGAATATTAAGAAATGAGTCAACAATTGTTTTTTTATTTTGTGCATGTATAAAACGTTAATAAACAAAGTTATTTAAAATGTGTATTTGTCTTTCATTGAAAGAGCACCAGTGCAAAACAAATATTATGCAAGATATTTACAGATATGATAAATACGTCATACTATTCTGCAAACCCTCAATCATACATACAGTAAATATATTCACTCATTGAGTGAATAGAGCCAGTATGGTACAGTGTCAAAAAATTTCGACGATATAAACACACATTTAAAGCTTAAGAAGGGTTCAGTTACTTGCAAATACCCACATACTTAAAACAGAGATATGAGCAACTGAAGACGGTATTGACTTTGTAAGAGCAGGTCCAATAGTACTACTTTCAGGCTTTCTCTTAGGACAATGCTTAGCATTTGATGCTAAAAAGGTTTGCAACTCCTATCTGCCTGTAGAAACACACATCCAAATGTATTACATCACATCGGTTCCGAGAGATCCAGAACCGGTACAGAAACCTGGAATAGACTCAAGGTAAACATCATTTCCGCTCTTTTTATTGGTCATGAAAACCACACATTGCATATTGTTCCACCTTACAGCGAGACCTTCAGAGGTGGTGGTCTAGATTGCTGTGCACAACGGTATCTCTAATACGCAGTAGCACGTCCTCTTGCAATGATGCATGCCTGTATTCATCGTGGCATGCTATCCACAAGTTCATCAAGGCGCTGTTGGTCCAGATTGTCCCACTCCTCAACGGCGATTCGGCGTAGATCCCTCAGAGTGGTTGGTGTGTCACGTCGCACATTAACAGCCCTTTTCAATCTGTCCCAGCCATGTTCGATAGGGCTTATGTCTGGAGAGCATGCTGGCCGAGAGATACAGGAGGATTCCAGTTACATTACGTTATAGTCAGGCAGAGGTTCCGAAATCAGGTTTTGGATTGTAACGCATACCCAGGGAGTAGTTATAGACTCAGCTCACAATTTAGTAGTGGTGAAGAGTAGAGTGAGTTTGAAACATTAGTCAGGAAGAAACGATACGGAAGAAAGTGGAATACGTAAGTACTAAGTAATGGAGAGGCAAGCTTAAATGTCTCCGAAGCTACTGATACTGCAATACAGCGCATTATCCAGTTCAGTAGAATAAGAAGGACACTTCTATAAAGGGCGATCAGAGAGAAAGGGTCCAGTGAACCAAGTTCTAAAATGCATACCTTATGAGCTATGAGCACTTTTTCACGTTCGATACTGTGGAACGAGCACTAAATAGTTTACCTCTCGCTCTTTTTGACGTGTCAGTCCTTTTGTATTTCGTTCTTTGTACCTTAGGAATATGTCTGTGGTAGTGGAAAAGGCCAGTCACTTGTGTGCTGATAGCAAAGTTTAATCATCCTCCACTCGACCGTCATTTCAGCATCGTCAGAGTCCTGAGGTGCAGCGATCATGGTTCATTAAGTTACTTCCTCAGTTTGCACACATACGTGCAAATCCATCGCTATCCTCCGGTGGAAATGATGAAAGTAACTGTGACTGTTCACATGTATGAGCTACGCGTGGGCATTATCGAGGCATTTCGAGCCGTGGAACAGAGAATAATTTTACGAACTGGAAAATATATTTTAGAAAATGCTGCTTGTTCCAGATATAGGCACAGAAGCTCAGGACGACTCACGAGAAATATGCACAGACAGTCCAGTTACGCTGGATTCCCTGAAAAATTACAGCAATCTTAGATAAATAAGGGCATAAATGAGTACTGCGCAAGGGGGAGTGGCACCTCATCTTGGAATGATCAGAAGTAAAAGTCTGCAGTCCTGTGAATGAATCAGGACACAAGCCGGCCAAAGAGCGGGCCCGAGAAAGTGCAACAGGAAACTAGAGCGGAAATTTTGCCTCAGTGAGGAAATGACAGATGCAGCGCGAAAGAGAAGTGAGAAAGAGTGGTCTGAAACCATGAAAGGGGCTACGACAAAAAAAAAGTTTTTCAGCTGTTCAACATCGCCATTCTCCCATTTACCACTGTCGCCTAGTCTTACAGCTGTGTCGGCTGTGCAGGGGAGATTAAAGGCTCTCTCCAGCTTGCTGAGACAGTTGAGTCTGGTGGGCCTGGCGGAGGGGCGCGAGCCCGGAAACCGAGGCGTCACTCCACGAATTCTCCTCGGGTTATCAGCCGAGTGGCGGCGTCGTCTCGTGTTTCTTGTCGAGATGAACTTTAGTAGCAGTTCAGGATTAATTCAGATAGGTCCATCGCCTTTTTTTTCCGTCGCCGCATCACCATCGCCGTGCTGCCAGACAAGGTGTCGACGTCTGCGACGCTGTTCCCCAAAGTCGGGAAGCAGATGATTCGACGAAGTGCTCTGCAGAACAGCCGCTGTACAGGTTGAAATCATGTTTGCGAAATCTGATCTGTGCGGCCTCTATGATGACAGAAAAAGTAAAGCCCTTTTCTTATAGAAAGGAATCTGTGTATTCCTCGATATTTCGTTTTAACAGTGCTCCAAATAGTTTTCCGTACAACGCTTAGCGAAATATTACGCTCAGATTAGGCAAGTATCAAACGAGGGAAAATGTTGGAAATATGGCGGGCTTCCCAGAATCAACTGTTCCCTTCGCTTCAGTGGTGTTACATATATTGAGATCTCGGGTGGGCGTCTATCGCTGACACTATCGTGACGTCATAACATCGACACTCGCGACTCACTCATTACGAGCGATCCTGCCCTGACAAACGCGCCAACCCTGTAATCGAGTGACCCTACTAAAGAAGCATTTTTTTCCATTTTTGCTCTACTTTACGCCTAATACACCTTGAAAACGCAAACGGCGGACATCTTTCCGCCTGGTCTTAGCTCTCCTGGTTACAGCTACCAACTATATAATTATTAATCGCTGTCTCCTGATTCAGCAAAAGGATCGCTTGAGCCGGGTGGACGACATGTTTACATCGCTGTGACGTCTTCTTTCCCGATATGGTGCTGTGGTCTCCTGCACATTCCGGTCGTATATAAAAACAGGCCCGTACTTGGCTTGTTGACAATGTGGAAACACGTAGAGTTATGATTTTTGTAACCTCTTGTCAAGTATGCCGTCCATTCTCCATCGTGTTTGAATAGTCTATACCACAAAGCCGCAAAACAAATAGCTGCGCAACTTATATCTGCACTTAATTCACAACCGTGCACCAGTAAGCTTAACTTTGGACGCTCAATATAGCACCTTCCAACACCTTAACGGACGTGGATAGTACTTTTGACCATCTCATTACGTGCAATCTCCTCCTTCCCCTCTTCCTTATATTTTCACTGGCGTACGTAAGAAATCCATACCCTCCAATAATTGTTAATGTCTCCTCTCCATATTAGGAAAACACCGATAAGTTCGCTGTACCAAGGACAGTTGCATTGCAGAGACGATACACGTAAAAATTATGAATCTCGTAATAAGGACTAGCAAAACCTGTCAAGGTTTAATATGTAAACATAAGTAGAGAAAAACGGTTTCCGAAATTTTCGCCTTCTGAATGTTGTGTCCGGTGTAAACGTCGAATCTGTCGTACCGTTCACCTTGCCTGCTCAGTAAATAGGCTACGTGGAAAATCACAGCAAATATTGAATTCTCGCCGACGTCTGCGTGGTACCTTAGGTCATTGCCCATATGTTTTAGGTACATATACAGATACAAAAAGAAATTAATATCACCGTATTGAACAGTCTCTCGTTCATCACTACTGAATCACAGACGATATTAAAAAATACCGTCTTTACGCATGGTGATAGGATCGATGTGACCAAAGTTTTGTTTCGTTTTCAATGCTTTGGCAATCGACCAGCGGTGCACAGTCTTTGCTATCAATAATACCGATTCCGTAGGGTCTCATGTGTTGCCCCATAACAGCGTGACTGACGCTCATGTCACGACGTTTACACATTTACTACTTTACTAGAGGACTTTTTGTATTATACATCTATTTTCTTAGCGCCTTTGTCAAACGTATCATACTTATTGTCCTCTGAATTTTAAAGTTACTGATCGCTACCGACGCAACCGTCATTTTGCCTTTGTTAGCACTCTCCACCAAAGGTTAGGTGTACTTGACTCCTGAGCATTCGACCAACATTCTGTCACGCATTGTCTGGCATATACAGGGTGCGGAACGAGAATTTGACCAAAAGCCAAAGCATCAAGTGAAGGAATGTAGAGGTCGCAGTTGAGTATTTAAGGCGCTATGCCAGCGTGAACCGTGGTCAGTTGGAACATTTGCTCCACATAATTTTGTTAATTAACTGGTGGCTTATTTTTCGTTCCTTTTGGCCCTTTTAAGGCGTATTGAAAAATGAAACATGGACATGTTATTTCTTCATTTCTGGAACAATGCTGTCTAGCGTGCGTCAGCTAAATCTGATACAGGTGAAAGTGATAATTTAAATTTACCTTTTTCTCATTGCGACGATTGTTTAGTCCAAATATTGTGTTTACGTATACATTTTCTGTAAATTGCCAGTCATTTGAGTGAAGACATTCGTATGTCAGATTTCAATTACGTTCCTGTAGCCCAGGAAATGTGCAGCTACGACCCTTAGTGGCCATACACAAAATACTATGTCTCACGCTATCTTTCCCGCTGCACTTTTTCCGCGCCCAGTATAACGGCGCTGGATAACAAACCTGTCTCAACCAGCCCTGTTCAAATAATTCACTTTTTACGCACGCTACACACAGCTCACTGAATGACTCCCAGCCCATTCGTCCGCCTGTATTCCGCCACCACACTGGAAAGCCAGCGCGCGAGCCTCAAAATCATGAACGCAGCATCAGATTCTCATAGTGACACTGTACTGATTGTGAGCAACCTCAGACATTGATCGCAAATGCAGATCATAGTAATGTAGAAGCTGAGTTTATCTTTCCGTTTGTTCTCCGTCTCTTGCAGACCAGAGAGCTCTGTCGCTGCATCAGCGGTCGATTACTGGTGTTGGCGCCACGGAACGATGGCAGTTAAATTGTGATTCTATTAAAGGAATAAAAACAGAAAGAAGTAAAGAACGCGGCATCTAGCAGTCAAGCAGCACGTTTCTGGTAGTTTCATGCGATGACGAATTTAAACGATAAATTACGTAGTGGGACTGAGTTAACAGCTATTACATAAACCCAGATTTAAAGCTACGCACTACAGAGACAAACTCACTAAAGTTATCGTCGTTGGCACATTTTATTTTACACACAATTGAATCAGACCACTTCTTATGAACTAAACTATGCCTGTAATTCATGGCGAAGCTGACCATTACTGTTACTATTCTGGTATTTTTCTTAGGTAAAGACTGAGCAAAATGCTCACACGATATAGCACTCTTACGTCTGTCATGTAATTGTCCAGGAAGCAACTGCTCCAGTCCGAGCCATTCCTGTTGCGACTAACCTTATAAACTGAATACTTAGTAAAAGGGGAACCGAATTACTTACTGCATTATATGCATGAATGCTGCAATTTTCTTCGCAACAACGATAAACAAGCACGAAAGAGAAAGGTTTAGCTACAGATGTCTGCCATCATAGAGTTGTCGTGACAGCTAAGTCATTAATGAAATCTTGCGAGGTGCCGAGTGGAGAAGAGTTTGTACCTCTTTAATTATGACGAATTTTGTATGAGAACGAGGCATGCAATCGACCCCCTCCTTATCTACCAGCCAATTAATTATGCGCACAATGGTAATGGAGGAAAATGATGGTGGCCCCTGCTAGTTAGTTAAATAACGAGTGCACACCCACAATAATTTAATAAGAATAGTAATCTACTCAGAAAAAAGGGATTCTGCATATCTCTACGACAACATATACGGATTAAATATGAGAATGAGATTTATTATACATCAGAACATAAATTCACATGATTATCGACACAGACACTTCGTTAAAGAGTAGGGTTACTGAAATATTATGAGAATAAGAGTTGGCTCGAGAACAAGGGGCTGCTACTGTCTGTGATGCAATAGACTGACGACAATGACTGGAGGTCCTAATGAATCAAATATTAATCTCCCGACTATACAGCAGTATCGCAATTAGCAGTGAGAGGGGATCACATGGAGAAACAAACAAGGTGGACTTGTAACAACGTGAGCATGCCTGCTGCTGAGTGATTCAGTATTGATAAGGACCTACAATGCTGGAGCCGCACAATGCTGTACCGGTACTGAAATCTGCAGCGCGCCGTCGGCAGGCAGCGTCCTGGTGATGTAGGGGCCGACTTGTGCCGTGCAGCGACTCTGTGTCAACCCCTGGCAGCGAAGGCTGTCTGACAATTCTAAGCAAGAGCGAAGCCAGCCTTGCTGAACTCTCTACTCTCCCCGGAAACCGCTGATTGCAAAATTCCCGCACATTGTCTCGGAACATCATTCGCGCCAATAACGGCCGTTCCCTGCAATTCCGAGCAGGGCTTTATGACGTCAACCAGCCTCAGTTTAAGTTGACCAGTCGTGCCTCTGCTGTTCAGCTGAGGGCACTGAACTTGCCGTTTCACTGGCTTCGAAAACAACCTGCCTAGACCGCGGGCCATCTGGCGCCAGACAGTCGCACCCAGACTTGTGGACACAAGTATTGTCAGAATCAAGAGGAGAATGCTGTAAGTAGCGTGAATAAAAGGACGCTATGTGCAAGAAGCATGAAGCGCCCTTTGAATGTATCCTGATAGCTAAAAGAGCCACGCGCACTTTGAATAAGAAAATGCTACTTGACACTGAAATCAATATAAAAGATAGGGTCGCCACCAACTCTAGCCACACGACAAAGAAGAAGTAGCACTGAGTCGGAAAATTACTTAATTTATTAATAAGATAAGCTCACAAAAGAACATTCATTGTAAAGTCATTGATAAAGAATGGGATGTAGTTATTAATATGATCCAGGCATTCTTCCCGTGAATCAAATATTGAGTAAAGTAAATAGGTCGTGAACGCCATGTGTAAGTGCAGCCTGCAGCAAGATTCGTGAAAACACGATCTATTCCAGAGCATTTGTTTCAGATAATAAAAGGGACACTAATCACTACACCTGTGCACATGGAAACGCTATAGGTGGGCCAACAAGGAAAACTACAAGGTAAATGGCGAAGGTAACGGCGACGTAACATCGGTACACAAGATAAGATTGAAGGCAAAATTATTTATTCCTTAAAACATTGATGTAGTGCATCTGTAGACTGCTGTTGCATGCTAACTATGTACAATTGCTTGTGAAATACTATACGTTTCATAACAGACTCGCGTGCCCACTCGGTCCGCGGAGACAATTTCTATGGACCGTGGCCAAATTTTAATCACATTAGACAAAGAAAGTTCACAAATACAGAAAAATTACCAAGATCCGGAAAAGATTAGAAGCATACACACACAGTTGTAGGCACATAAACACTCACACTGAACCGAGGATACTTCAACATATGCAACTCCCTTGTGCTGCGTTCCTCTCACGGATCAAAGTCAAGACTGCATTGGGAATCAAACTGAAAGTCTACAAAAGCCTTGCATTCCCTGCTGCAACCCAGCAAGTAAATCTTTATAAGACGAAATTCGAGGCCAAAAGCTAAAAGCTCCCCTCTCTATGTGACAACGTGCCACGCGGTCAGTCCAACTCACCCTTCTTCGACTGGAGCACAGCTGTGTACGCTTCCCGTACCGGCGGCAGACTGCCTCCCGCTTCTCCAGCCTCTTCCACGCTCCGCGTCGACCGGAAAACCCCAGGATGCCATTTCCGCCACCAACCTAACGCAGGTGGATTTCTCCCAAGTAGCGGAAACCTCTTTGCCGACTTGACCACTACGAGAGTTGGCAATGAAAGGTGGCTACAGGACCCTTTCAATGCAGTCAGTCGGTGCCAGGAATCTCCGTTCCGGACGCGCCGGAATGGTAAACACATAAACTGCGGCGACACTCCGACGTCTCGCAGGTCGTTCCACCAGGGGCTTGAGCCTATTGTACGCACCCCTCAGATTCAGGGAAGTGCAGCCCCCAACCGGAAATGCCATGTGCCACGCCCTCCGATGGTTGCCTCGCACAAGCCACCCAGGGAAGTAACCCAACACGTATAGGAATCAAGTGAACATTATATTTTGAGCACTCAGTACCAATACTCGCACTACAATAACCTTATTCGGTCTGTTACTACCGTGCAATGACATAGAACACTAATAAAATTGATTAAAATGAGAGGAGACACGCAAAAGAGGACACAGAATCTCTCATTCCCCACCCCCAGTCAATTTAGATTATTTTTGGTAGTGGATGACTTACTTGACAAATGTAGTGTGTCAATCACTGAGAAAGAATCGCTCCAAACAGTTTCCAAAATGTCACAACGAACTGGCACATTAAATTGGAAATTGATGATAAAATAAAAGGTGGAATTTTTCTTATGGCTTCGCCAACATCTTACTCACATTGACGAATAAGTCACACGCAACACAGATTCACCCTCAGGGAGCCCACTGTCATACATGGACATACTCACACAGTCATACAAATGTTGAACACATGCCAGAAGGCTAAGTTCGAAGCTGCAGTAAAATGTTGACCTAATGGACCTGCAAGCTTCTCATTAAAGTAACAGTTGAGAATTAGCTACTGGTGCCCAACTCAAACACACACATACTTCTGCATGAAGCCAAAAAGACAAACAATATCTCTATGCTTCACGGTTGAGACGTTTAACCACTCTCACGCCGTTTCCCTGAACAGAAAGGATGATAAATATTTTACAGTGATCGATTGGCTGATGGTCCATTCACCATTAACCAGAACTGTAACCACAGATATTCCGCTCACATAGACAAACAAAAATACTCTCGTGTAACAGTAGCATATTATTCAAAAAATGGTTCAAATGGCTCTGAGCACTTTGCGACTTAACTTCTGAGGTCATCAGTCGCCTAGAACTTAGAACTACTTAAACCTAACTAACCTAAGGACATCACACACATCCATGCCCGAGGCAGGATTCGAACCTGCGGCAGTAGCGGTCGCTCGGTTCCAGACTGTAGCGCCTAGAACCGCACGCCCACTCTGGCCGGCTAGCATGTTATTGTGTATAACATTTTGTAACTATTGAAATTTGTACACATAGTGACAACTGACAGGCATCAACATAAGTGAGATAGAGAGATATAGTGTACATGAAAAGACAGAAATTTCGTAAGTGTAGCTGTGTGATCGAAGATTATGTAACATAGTGTGCATCACCAAAAAAAAAAATTGTTCCAAACTGACATGATGATAGGGAACCAGGATATATTTAACATGAACATGTACAAATAAAAAAAGAAGACTGAAAGCTATAAAGCAGAAAAATATACATGTATTTGACATTGAATTTCCTATCTCTAGTGTCCGAAGTAAAGTTTGGGGGGCAAAAAAAAAAAAAAAAAAAAAAAAAATGTTTTCACTAAAAGCACGAATGTTACTGTGTTCACGCAGTTGTCTGAGCAAGGAAAGAAAAAAAAAAGAAAACAGTTGACCGTAACGCCCTTCGCATGCTAACGTCACACAACGAATCACTCAACACACGAATATTGCGACACTCGCCTGTGGAGCGGGATGGTGGTTCCCGGCGTGGAGAAACCGGCGCCAGCTGGAAGCAGTGCGACTGGTGGTGTGGGCCACCAATCTAATGTTTCTGGGAACCAGGCGCGGCACCCGGAAGTTGCTCCAGTCGTCCTCCACTCTCTGTGGCGGCGCTGTCCATCGACAAGAATCTCGTGGGGTGGTACAACAGCCTATTGTTGATGTGCAGCACAGCGCGGTACGGCGGCCAGCACACGTACGGGCTCTGATTGTACTGAGGACCGCAAGAGTCGGGACAGAGCCGCAGGACAGGTAGTTGGACGTCCTAAGACAGTACACTTGGTCTTATCTAGAACGAAAAATTGCAATACGGGATTCTACTCTCAGAGTGACTGCAACACTCGTGGATTCATCTGATGGAGGCTGAAACCAGGGTAGCAGATCGATCAACGTGGCCGATTGCTCGGAACTGCTCTCTGTAGGAGAGAACATAATCACGACAAACTGCAGGGGCGTGTCGTGACTGACAGCCGCCTCGCTCAGGCGTCTGCCTGCCGCTCGGCCTCCATTTACTCCACACCGACCACCGTGCAGCGTTAGTTCTCGTCCAGCAGTCACTCGCTGTTCGCAGTACCTGCGCAATACTCACGACCTTTCATAAAGAGTGCCTCCTCAAAACTTTTTACTAAAACAGCATTCAGAATTTGTAAAGATCGTATTTTGTACATTCCATAAAACAAATTAATAGAGGCGAATATTTACATGAATAGAACTGTTACACTAATACAACACAAAATTCTTATACTCTGCTGAGAGACTTTATAATTAATGCTTATTGTAAAGAATAGTGACTTAAGCTATGGGCCCATTGTTAATACCAGGGTACGACTCATTGAGATACAGAGAGGCTCAAGTACTCCACCCATAACTATAAAATACTGTACGTAATCCCACCTATGACATACCCGTCACTGGAGCATGCTCACAACTACTGCTGACTCTTTAATTTCACCAACTACGCTATCTACAGGCGCCACTGCACGTCCCTCGCCGTCTCGGATCCCAGAGGCCTCGATGGATCCCTAAAACTGCTCAAGACATGGCGGACGCACACAAATAAACAATGAACACATATTAGACGAGATATAATTAGCTGCAATCGCCTTAGTAATGGAAATTAATAAAAATACTGTATGCAACTTATCGGCTACACCCGTTTACCATACATACTCCCCCATCCTGCCCCGCTGAGACAACTCGGTGGATGTTGCTGTCTCTGGCGAGGCCGATCGGTGAGTCGATCGCTACTCATCTGAGATGGAACTGGATGTACACAAACTTACGGTGGAAAATTTACACACACACAAAAAAAAAAAAAAAAAAAAACACGGCAGACTTGGCAAGTTACAATGCAAGGACTCTACCTCTGTACACAAGTTCTTGCAAATATCATACTTTTAGACTTCTCGTGTGTGCTAGGTCTCACACCGAGACACCAGTTACCGGACTTGTTGAGGAATTCCATACCTTCGGCATTACACCGCTCACACGATAAATCCCGACGACCGCTGACGCTCAGAGACGTGACGTACCACCGTACGAGAAACTCGCCACACTCCAGAAAGATGGAACGCGCTGTGGCGTGCCCAACACGCCAACGAAGAGAAAAGCCTCACTGAAAGTAGGTGCAGCACCGCAGTTGTGTGCCCACGACAGCAGTGACGAATACCGCGCAAACAAACAAGTGGTGCAGCGCTGTGCGGCGTGCCCGGGACACTGTCGGTATGCACCCAGTAGCTCTTCCTCAACAAAGACTCAGTAATTGGTACGGTGTAAAGAGAAAACACACAGGAAGGTGCACTCTGTGTTACCAATGACTCGGAAGAGTGGTGGCTCCCGCATGACATGGAAAGTACAGAAAAGTGAGTTAGACCGACCCTTCGTTTTCGGAGTTAACAAAGAATGCGGAAGGTCCACATGTCGCCTCGTAGCCCCTACAAGTTACACATGTACATGTTAAAGAATATAAATAAAATCAAAGTACCACACTTAGTGTCTAATACGTACACATCAGAAAGATGTCTATTTTACAAATGTTTCCCTTTTGTTTCACACACAGGCAACACTTTTTTTCTGTACAAAAACTACGTTCTTCCGCTCCTCACATTTCAACATATGTAAACGGCTCTGTCCGAGTATTTGTGCGGATTTTCCACCCCGAGTCCAAACCGCACGGTCCTGGCTACAAGCTCGCCCTCCATTTCTGTTTCGGTGATTGGAACTCGTCCCGCTCTTCATGTGAATCTCTGCGCCTCCAGCTCGTGTCGTACTGGCGGGTATCGTTTAGTCTCTGCAAGTTACTCTGCCGCCCCAATTTTGTCTCTTATAGTCCTGCCTCCCTCATGTTCCACCACGCTGATGGATGTTGTTATTGCGCGGTGCTCCACGAAAGTCGCCATTGTAATAGTTATTTTGCCCTTTCCTTCCATCATGCGCTGCTTCTTTTTCGAAAATTAACTCCAACTCGCGCAGAAGGCTTTTCAATGTTTCGATATTCGCTCCGTACTTTGCTACAAGCGCTAGCTGGTAGTTGCTCGGCAGTTTCGCGAAACAGAACTTCATTATTTCACCATCACAATGTGGCACATCAAGAAACCGATTCTTTCTAATTAAAGCCTCAAAGAGCTTCGTGGGGCTCTTGTATACTGACGCCTGCGGATATGGACACAAAATGATTTCTTCTTTTATTCGGTCTTGCACTTGGCGCGATCAATGCTTTCCCAGTAACGTGTCGGTGAATTCTCGGTACGTTCGGCACGTGCTTCTTTAGAAATGAAGACAATCACATCTCCATGTTTCATGTAGTAGTAAATGTATAAATGTCGTGACACAAGCGTCTGTTACGTTATTATGGGGCAACATACGAGACCCTACACCATCGGTATTAATGAAAAGAGAGACAGTGCGCCGTTGCTCAATTCCCAATGCACGGAAAATGAAACACAACTTTTAATGGCGTCGGTCGCATTGCGCCTATCATCGTCAGTAGAGGCGAAATAATTTTATGGCGTCTGTGATGTGGAAGTGATGGCTCAGAGACCGCTCAATAGTGTGATATCAAGTTGTCTCTGTATCTCCATATACACCTGTCACACACTAACCTATGGAGCCAAGTTGCCCTCATTTGTCCTCCTGTCAGAGGCAACCCGTATTCTATTCATTTACGGTTTAGACTGTACTGAAATGTGGTGAATTTTGCCTCTACGCCGCCATCAAGGTGTTTGATACCTGCTGCGAGTTCCCATGTTTGTACTGAGCAAGCCCGCATCTCGTGGTCGTGCGGTAGCGTTCTCGCTTCCCACGCCCGGGTTCCCGGGTTCGATTCCCGGCGGGGTCAGGGATTTTCTCTGCCTCGTGATGGCTCAGTGTTGTGTGATGTCCTTAGGTTAGTTAGGTTTAAGTAGTTCTAAGTTCTAGGGGACTGATGACCATAGATGTTAAGTCCCATAGTGCTCAGAGCCATTTTTTTTTGTACTGAGCAGTCAAGATGAACGGTACGACAGAGACGACGACTACACGGGAAACAACATTCAGATGGCGAAAATTTGGGAAACCGTTTTCCTCTAATGATGTGGTTACATGTTAAACGTTATTCGACTTTGCTACGGCGAACAAACGTCAATGTCTCGAGCTTCATAACTTTTACACGCATGGTCTGTGCAATGCAGCTATCCTCTGACGAAGCGAACTTATCAGTCTTTTTGTAATACGAAGTGGAGACATTAACAAGTAGTGGAGAGTACGGAATCCTGGCAGACGCCAGTGGGGTCATGATGTGGGGGAGGGTGAGGAGAAGACTGCACGTAAAGGGATGTTCAAAAGCCTCGTGCACGGCCACTGAAGCGTACGCAGCTGATTGATTAAGCGATCAGGATTACGCTCGTTGCGGGAAGATGTGTGAGATGGGCACTGCTGCAAACACATTTCACCACAAAGTATTATGCGTTTAGGCACGGCGACAAAACTTCTCAAACGCTACAGACCCAACCACACGGCTGTGCAAAGGGGATGTTTTGTCTTCGGCCACTGTTTGCCGTAGCCCTCGCCACTAAACGAGAGGCTGGCTTATCTATAAGCACATTTCCAGGATCGATATCGCAATGTTACGTGATAAGACAGAACTGGTATTGGCAGATCGATTTGCAAATACTGCCCTACGTACTGTGTAGTAGCAGTCCTACTGTTTGACGTTCACAGATACGCTCCCCTACGTAAGTATATTACAGAGAAGTCGGAGATTCGAATACTAGAGAACAATTCTGTCATCACAAATGTCCCGCAGATGTGTTTGTCCCGTATTGCGCAATGACTTCGAGAGAGTGTGTAGACGTACAGTTCGCGTCGATCTGTGGTACAGCGTTGCGATGTCGCCTGTTGAAACACGACGAATGGCACGTCTAATAAGAGGAAATAAAAATGACAGCTTTTGTTTTCGTGGTCATTCAAAAACATTTCGGAATTGTTTTAATATATACCAAGAATGTGAAACAGACTACGGTGGAATTTCGAGATGTAAGACGCTGCAGGAATATTATTAGCATGTTGCCAACAGAGAGCACGTGATCCGTTTGACGAGGCGAACACAAAACCACGAGGAGTATAAGGTCTGCGCTCATAGCCCGGGCAGGTATCCGCCATCGGACAGATATCGGCCATTTGCACGCTTTCATAGAGGTTTAATACCTACACTAGAAGAAAAAGTGTCTTATGAAACGGAAAGAATCACCTCTTCAGAAAATCATGGGTCTTTTTAGAGTACTTAATATATTATTCTAGTGAGAAGCAAAAAGGCCATGCTCACTCGATTTCACAGCTAGCACATGTGGCAATGCAGAGCCGTTCGTAATGAATGAGACGAGTGTGTGGGTGTTACGACGTCACCTTAGTGTATGAGCAACATACGCCTGCGGTGGCCTTTGGATAATCAAGTGCTGTCCTCCCCCCCCTCCCCCCACCCAAAAGAAAAAATGCAGAGATACTCACTAACCTCTTGATAGTACGAGATAAAATAATAATAACAACTATTTCTTTTCGCGTCGCAATGGAAAATGCCATAATAACGAAAACATGTCAAGCAGTCAACTCTTACAACACAAGTAAGGCCTGAATAAATTCGTCTCCGATGCTGATTTGACGGCGGTGAGTTTCCTGCTCTGCTAATGGTGCATTTGCTTGCCGACGGCCACCAACACGTGTGAAAACAGAGAGGGTATTACGAAACCTGAATATGCTTAGGACGATAATGCGGGAAAACAGTTAGCAATAAGTATAAATATTCGCTGTAGTATTTTAGGCAAAATTAGTTACGTTATTTAGATTCAGGTAAAATTAAGGTACATCAGTTCCGCGGAAAGACAGGCCGCAGAGGTGGGAATGTACAGCAGAAACTTGTACCGTCACCACAGCTACCGTCTTTCCTTGAGAAGCTGCACAGGATCTCCAAGACTCGCAAACGTTTCAGGCAAGGGGGAAGCAGCGTCGCAGACATCGACACCTTCTTTGGCAGCACGGCTGCAGCCGGCTGGCCCACAAAGAGGCGATGGAGAGATTCGTCCGAATCTTGATTTCTTATTCAAATCTAACGCGGCAAAAACGCCGAAAGCATTTGTGTCCAGAATGCCGCTGCGAGACACTTCGTTTCCACTTGCTACGAAATTTTCGGCACAGTACTGCTTTGGCGGCATTTCAAAAATTCACGCCTTTGTAATTGTTCGTTTATGTATTGCTGAAGAAACGAAAACCTCTGAACTAATTACGATGATGAGTGTACGAAATGTTTAGCTTTGGAATGAAAACGGTTATGGAAATTATTGTAGCTTATATCACTTAGTATCATTTTCTCATGATGAACACGATAGGTGGTTTCTGTTGGAACGAACGACGACTTTCCACGTCTGCATACGAGTTTTACCCCCTGTTTGACAGCAATACATCATTGTCACTCCTTGTTAACAAACCGGTGGTCGAAGCTCACTTAACGTTTCTGAATACAACATCATAGTTAGGAAGAAAGAAGACGATAAATATTTATAGCTCGTCCATTACTATTGCGAAAATATTGAAATGCTTTGAAATGCAAACAGAGTGCGTAATATAGCATACAAGCGTTTGCTATACAGAGGTGGAAGTGTTATGAAAGCATGTCTCCACAAATGATTAGTGGATGTCGGTAGCATTTATTCCGATTGGACAGAACGTTTAACTTTGCCGAGTTTGTGTGTGGAAGGCCAAAGTCTAAATGTGGGTTTATATAGATTGAACACATTCATGTGTGCTCCACCAACGTTATTTATCGTTTAATTGTATACTCGCTTCTAACTTCGATAAATGTAAAGTTTAACTGATGGTTGTGCATTTACTATCCTTTTTCCGTTTTCATTTTCTCCATAAAACCGTTATTATTCGCAAGAAAGTTAAAACGGCCGACATTGTGGAGCGCCAGCAGCAACAATAGGTCGCTGAGGCAGCGACAAACCTCTGTGAGCTGCGGGAGACGCAGAATTAGCGGAAAAATAAACTCAGCCTCTATCTTTCTACGATCTACAAGCGCGATCAAAAGTGCTCAACGTCAGTACCGTCTCACTATGCGAATCCGACGCCGGTTTTACGATTTTGTGTGACCCGCGCTGGCGTTCGGGTGGCGTCCCTTTTGGAAGTCAATCTGTGACGTGTGTGAAAAAACGCAAACGTAAGCAGTGGCGGTTGGGCGGGGTTTTGTCATCCTGCACTGTCACACATTATCAGACATGACCTGACAACGGTGCTGACCGCAGTCTCAAATCTTCGATAAAATGAAAGTGCTTAAAACCGTAAAATGATGGAATGCTGTGGTAGTGTTTTTTCCTTCAAAATACAATACGAAATCCGGCATCGGTGACCACGTTTCGGGAGTCGATATTATAATGTTTACCTGACGAACCAGAAGCGGTAGCGGCAGATCGGTTTACAAAAAGCACATTCGTTAGCTGTTTGTAGAACTGTTAAATAGCGTTTATATTTTGTTTGACAGAATGAAAGCGATTATTAACATACTGTTACTCTTTCGAAGCGCGGAATCACAGAGAATCAAATATCTTATTTTTACGCTTAACATTTCTCTTCCGTTCGACATTTATAATTTTCTGCAAAAAGATACCAGAATTTCCGTGTCCATTACTATATACAAGGTCCTTAATAGTTGTGTGACAAAATGGTGCCCGTAGACATGTTTTTCGCGCTGTTTATTCCGTTTCACCGTCTTATTCCTTATATCAAAGCTTAATACGGCAAGTCGCATGCTGCCACCTGTCGGCCAGCGACTACACTGCGTCCTCTGTAACTCCTTCCGCAGTTACCTTCTTCTGCAACACGGGGCGCCATCAGAACGTCTTTCGATACCGCTGGTTGGGGTGCGAATCACGCACTTCCAAGAAATAAAACAGAACATTCGTACATAAAAATCTTTTGTAGTCGGCAACGAGGGAGGGCTGTAGCCTATTTGTATGAAAGAAGGTAAAATGAGACAACTGTGAGCCGACAAGACCGCCACATCAGAGAAACGGGCGGCTGCGATTTTAAATCCGCCTCCACACAGCACCAGAGAAAGTCGTATAACGCAGTCAGGAGCCGTAGAATAAATTTCAGACTGTTTTCGTTCTCGAGCGAAGCGTTACTCAGCGCTTTCAAATAAGTAGTAGCGTATTAAAACATGAAATAAGTTTATATTTTTTGTTTCTTTTGAAAATAATGGAAAGAAGTACATTCTTTTTTTCGTCACATTCCAACATTACCTGAAACATCATTTTTTTCCTAAGAGGAAGAAATTGATTTCAATGTCTGAAACCACTATGTTTCCTGCGAGGTGCACTTTTCAACTACTTAAAATATAACGCGGCATTATTTTTTATTTAGTTCTTCAGTAAAAAGGCACCAATCGTGGCATGGAGTAACAAGAGGCATAAGCAGTTAGGTGCGACGGTGGAAGATACATTATCTGAATGGAGGAAGAGCCAAATTAAAAACCGGCGGCAGTCTTCAGAGAAAGCGGTCGCGGATCACGTGTTACGAGCGATCGACTGTCTGGCGAATCTTGAAACGGCAAATCTGAACTACATCGACAGCAGCGGGAGGCAAAGGCCGGGCAAGTTCTGTTACGTAGGAGGACTATCCAGGAATCTGTGGGCGGCGATGTGGCACCGGGTGGACAGATTAAAACCGGCGTAACTGGTCAGTGAGTGGGACACGTTACTTGAATGCATCTTACAACTGGCAGCAGACTCGAAATGACGTCTGCCTTTTGCGTAGAAGATCAAAATCGCAGCATTCATTCACACTATGCAGTACTTAACTCGCTTCGCCCTTTTACTAAATATTCAGTTTATACAGTAAAGTATGAATTACATGCACAGGTAATTGTAAAATCATTCCTGTGTCGGAAAAGGAATTGCTGTGGCTGGAGGAATTATTTCCTGGATGATTGCGTGACAGACGCAAGACTGCTTTCTCGTCTGAGCATTTTGCTAATTCCTTACCTAAAAAAAAAAAACGAGAGTGGTAGTAGAAATAGTCAACTTCGTCATGAATTACAGGCTAGGTAATGTGTAGTTCCTTGGAAATAGTACAATTCCGTTGTGTTTAAAATGAAACTTGGCAAGTACGATAACTATAGTGAGTTTGTCTGTGGAGGGCCCAACTTAAAGCCTGGGGTTCTGTAATTGCTGGTAATCGCATGACGAAAGTTATCATTCAAAATGGTCAGCGCATTAAACTACCAGAAACGTAGTGTTTGATTCCGAGTTGCCTCATTCGTTACTTCTTTCTGTTTTCATTCCTTTAACAGAATCCCAGTTACTCCGGAGAAACTCTGAATGTTAACTGCCATCATTCCGTGGCGCCAGCAGCAACAATCGACCGCTGATGCAGCGACAGAGCTCTGTGGTCTGCGGGAGACGGAGAATTAACGGAAAGATTTAGTCGGCTTCTACATTACTATGATCTGCAATTGCGATTAATGTCCGAATGTGGTTACGACCAGTACAGTGTCACTATGCGAATCTGGTGCTCGTTTCGTGATTTTGAGGATCGCGTCCTGGCTTTCCAGTGACGTGGCGGAATATAGGCGGACAAGCTGGCTTGGTGTCATTCAGTGACATATGTGTAACGAACGCATAAAGCGAATATTTGAAACAGTGCTATTTCCTGGCTGGGTGTCATTCAGTGACGTATGTGTAACGAACGTATGAAGCGACTAATTTAAACAGTGCTGTTTGAGCGAGGTTTGCCATCCAGCACCGTTATACAGGGCGTGGAGAAACAGTTTGACCAAAAAAGGAGGGCGGAAGGACAGCACGAAACATAGGAATGTGTATATGGTGACTAATAATCGTTACTGCATATTTTCAGCGCTACGGAAACGTAATTGAAATCTGACATACTGAGGTCCTTGTTCAAAATGATAGGTATTTTACAGAAAACGTATACGTAAACAGAATGTTTGCACTTACCAGTCGTCACGACGAGAACAAGATAAATTTCAAGCGTCACAAACACGTGTATCGCATTTAGCTGACGAACGAGACAGTACTTCTTCAGAATTGAGGACAATCACATGCCCATGTTTCTTGTTTGAGTATATTTAAAAAAAGTGAAAATGAGTGAAATATGAGCCACCACTTAATTAACAGGAGTATGTATAGAGAATGTTCTAACTGACCACCGTTTCCATGCTGCCGTACCGCCTTAAATATTTAACTGCGACCTGTATTTTCTATACTCAAGATTCCTTCGTTTGGCGCTCTCTTTGTGCCCTACGCTTTTGGTCAAATAGTTTTTCCGCCCTGTATATGCCAGACGATGCATTACAGAATGTTGTTCGAATTCTCAGGAGTCCAGTACACTTAATCGTTCGTAGGATGTTCTAACAACGGCAAAATATCTGAATGCGTCGGTAGCGATTTGTAACTTTAACGTTCAGTAGACAGTAACTATGTAAAAGGAAATGTGACACGTATAACGAGGCACTACGGAATTAGACGTGTAATATGTTTTCTGATTACAAAAAGTTCTCTAGTAGAGCGGTAACCGCATAAATGTCGTGACAAGTGTGTCTGTCACGCTATTATGGAGCAACGTATGAGACCCCACAGAATCGGTATTAGTGAAAGCATGCACCGTTGGTCAGTTGCCAAAGCGTTCAAAATTAAACAAAACACTTAACTGGGTGTATGACATTGGAACTATCGTCGTGAATGAAGACGAAATAAATTTATAGTGTCTATGATGTGGAAGTGATGATTCAGAGACTGATGAATACGGTGAAATTAATTTCTCTCTCTTTTTTTTTGATAAATATCTACGACACTATGCAACCAAGTAGCCCCTATTCCTTCTCCTGACCAGAGGCAAACACTATTCTACTTATTAACTGTTTTGACAATACTGAAATGTGGTGGATATTGCTTCTAGCCCTGCACCGAGGCGGGCTAACAGAAACGGATACCTGCCGCGAGTTTCCATGTTTGTACTGAGCAGTCAAGATGAAAGGCGCGGCAGAGACATTGACTACGCGGGACACAACAATTAGATGACCAAAATTTCGGAATCCAATTTTCTGTTGTGACGGTTACATGTGAGACCTTAATCGATTCCACTAGCCGGAAGGAACGCCTGCGGTGCGTTCCAAGCTTCATACGTTTCACACCCATGGTCTCCGCTGAGCAACTGTCGACGATGAAACAAACTTGGCGGTATTGTGAAAGGAAGACGTCAACAAGTAATGTAGAGTACGAATTCCTTACGGACGCCAGTGAAAATATAAGATGGAGAAGTGTGAGGAGCAGATCACACGTAAAGGGATGTACAAAAGTCTTATACAGGCCCATTAAAGCGTTCGTGGCTGCTTTATTAATACACCGGAATTACGCTCGTTGTCGAAAGAAATACGAGGAGGGCACTGGTGGAAGCGTTCTGCACCTGAAAAGATTAGGCGTTTACATATGGGCAGGAGACTTGGAGTAAATTCACATTCCCACCGCTGTACGCAGGGTTAGGGGACGTTTTTGTCACCATCCACTGTTGTGTGGCGGAGCCTTTGCCACTAAGCGAGATGCGGCTGTGGTTGTAGGGGCACATCCAGCATCGACATCGCAGATGTGGAATGTAGTAGCAGTCCTACTATGTTACTGTCACAAAACGATTTGAAGGCCGCATACACCTCCCCAAATATGTATATAACCGACAAATCAGAGATTCGAATACTAGATAATAATTGTATCATAACGAATTTCCCGCAGATGTGCTTGTCCCATACTGGGCAATCATTTAGAAAGAGTACGTAGACATACAAATCGCACTGGCTCGTGGGACAACTTTGCGATGTCGACTATTGAAACACGAGTGATAGCACGTTTAATAAGAGACAATCAATATATAATAACTTTAGTTTTACGTGATAACAATAGGACACTACGGCAGAGTTTCGAGATTGGCCGAAGGTACGGAACACGGTTTGTGTCCAAAATTTTGCAGAGGCCGGCGTGCAGCTTGTAACGCATTCAGGCACCGTCACGAAAGCTCTTGTGGCGTTGGTTCTCGCGACCGGCTCTGCCCAGCAACAGGACAGAAGAATATGGATGAGACAAGTTTTTTTGTTTTAATTTTCTACCGCCTTGTCAGTGAATTACTGTTTGACTTGAACATGTCCTTTGTCCTCACAGGTGCAGTGTGTAAAGGTTCTGGGTAGATATATTTTAATCTGTTTCCAGTTACGAATGGAATCTGTCGACACAGAGAAGCAACTGCTGGACTCTCTGCGTTTACATTCCGCATCGGCACAAAGATGATGACATTGTCGACAATTTTTTATACATGTTCACAATCGATGTCTGTTGACAAAATAGACGCTGATAATGCGTATATGATTAAGACTTGGCCGTGACTCAAGACGAATCTTTCTAGCCGTTACAAGTCTTCATAACCTTGGAGCGTAAATACGTAACTACTCTTAACACACAAAGCGTGTTATCCAGGTGAGCGCAATAAATTAGAATGTCATGCATTAACTGACCCGAATAAAAATGTTACGACGGTGTTTTTTGACGATTTCTATACTTGTTTTCTGGAAGATTTTCTGACACAACCTCCTCCTCCTCCTCAGAAATTTGGGACAGCATCAGCTGGAGGCAGCTGTGACAGAAGGCCAGCCATGAATGTGCGGACTGCAAAATACCAGTGTCCGGATGCACTAAAACAGTGCAACTGGCCAGCGACTAGGAGTGTGATTATGACATGTGGGAATGGTTACGCATCTCGTGAATGGCAGGCGACGCGACGTTCTTCTTAGGGCATATTCGAAAAACTTTTCCCGCTTTCCTTTAGGCCAGGAAACCGCCGTCACTCGCGAGGGAGTGGACCTGCCGACATTTCGGAGCGCCAGCAGCGACAGTCAGCAGCTGAGGCAGTGGCAAAGCTCTGTCGGCCGCAGGGACGCAGAACTGGCGGAAAAATGTATTCGGCTTAACTGTGTATAGAAGAGTGGCAGGGGTAAAATACAGGGAGCGAAAGGCTATTTGCAATTTGTACAGAAACCAGATGACAGTGAAGGAAACAAAAGAAAAATACAGATTCCTAGTAGTATGAAATTTTCGGACACGTCGAGGAACGGAAACCAAACTTCGTACGAGAACCTTGAAATGATAAATTTCTTCTCTATTGTCATCGAGGCAACTTTCATACTGAGCTGATACGTGGCTGGAATGTGTAAGAAATCACAGTACTACTTCGCAGAGGAAGAAGCAAACTGCAACGAAAACTCCAACAAAGGCTGTGCGATTCGATTGTCGATGCAGAAAACAAAGCATCGGAAATTTGTACGTTTGGAACTTGTAATCCCTGTTTTCGTAGCGATCGATTAGATGTACGCCATTTATATGTTTTGATAGTATATTAAAGCAGTAGCAGTACACCATTTAGATGCTAAAACTTCATAATAGGACAAATCTTTCGCAATACTAAACGCATCGTCTTAGTGAGAAGACTGTAAGGCCGAGCTCTGTCGATGGCAGGGGCTGCACGTGTGGCGCTGCAGAGTCGGCCGAGATAAACAGGGCGAGTGTGTCCGTGTTGTGACGTCACGGTTGTGTACCACGTAACGTGGCCTGCCGCGATGGAGACAGAATGTGCGTCCACTTTCCAAAGTACGTGTCTCTACATCTGCGTATTGTGCGTTTCCCGGGCTGCGTGGGCGGCAGTGAATTATCAACACTGCTTACTATGCAAGTGCTTGCAGACCGGCACAAACACACGTGAAACAAAAGTCGTTACAGTCTGCCCAGTGGCGGAGCACTGAGGAATGTTTGGACACTCTTCTTTCAAAAGGGAGAATTTTAACCCAACTGACACCACAAGCTGCGCACCAAACCTGATTCAAAATCCTTGCACGGGTTGAAAGCAGGGATGCGTGTCGGTAGTCAGGTATAAAACGCTACGAATGGCGAAGATTTTGAGACGACAGGATGTTAATTTCTAACTCAGTATACGGGCGTCCTCCATCAGTAACGTATTCAGTTCTTCACGCTTCATCTCTCGATACTGTGTCGGTATCTCTACTGGAGTATGCAGAGATCGTAGCCTCTTATTCTGTGTAAATTCGGACACCACGGATGTTATTTCTTAAAGCATAACAACACACGTCACACGTCCTCCTGAGGGAACGGCCAGAAAACTGTATGCTTCCCACCAGGCCGATATTTGCTCTTCTGTAGAAGCGGCCAGCTAAATGAGCCACAGTCCAACATGAACAGGAATTCTGTCGTTTGTGTGTGTGTGTGTGTGTGTATGTGTTGGGGCTTATGGGCGCTCAACATCGAGGTCATGAGCGCCCTGACACACATTAAAAGGAACGAATGTGGACAGACCTAATAAAACTGAAAAACACACTCAAAGAAAGCAGCAAAAGAAGGAAAATACTATATAAGAAAGTAAAACCGAAGGAAAGGGAAAACATAGCAACAAGAATGCCACAGGAAATTGTCATTGGCTGGCCACTGACATAAAATATGGGCGAGCTTGTCACACAGTGAACAAGTTAAAATCCACTCCCTAAAATCTTTGTAAAAACATTTGACATGGCACAGAACTGTAAAACTTTAACCACATTGGTCCGAGTGTTGCCTAAAAGAGATGGCAGGTCCGCCGGCAAGTCAGCCGCGGCCCGCTGGTCAGAAAATAAAACACAATCCAATAAAACGTGGCGCACAGTGACCTGGACGCCGCAAGCACCACACAGTGGAGGCTCCTCTCGCCGGAGCAGGAAGCCGTGCGTGATAGGGCTGTGGCCTATTCGAAGCCGCGTGAGGAGAACCTCGTCCCGTCGACGGGGCTGGAAGGAAGTACACCACACACGCGTTGTGGGCTCGACTATACGGAGCTTATTGTCAGCCACTTCCAGCCACTCACCCTCCCACCGTGAGCTCAACAGCGAGGTGAGTGCGTGCAAGGGGATAGCACACTGAGATACTTGTGGGGCGAGACACGCCTCCTCGGCTGCGAGATCTGCCCTTTAATTCCCAGCAATGCCGACATGCCCCGGAACCCAGCAGAAAGCTACAACCTTCCCCAGTCGCTGTAGTCGGAGGAGGGCATCCTGCATGGTCTGGACTATTTTGTCTGCCGGAGACAAACGTTGCAATGAGTAAAGGGCACTGAGTGAATCGGAACAGACAAGAAATTTAGGAGAGGAAGAAAGTCTCATCGGCTCCAGTGCCCACAAGATCGCAGACAATTCTGCATCAAAGACAGTAAAAGTCTGAGGCAGTCGGACCTTGAGGACACGATCCGGAGAAACAACTGAGCAACCCACGGAATCCCCTTGTTTCGACCCATCCGTAAAAACAGCTACATAGTCGTAGTGCTCAGATAAAATGGCAGAAAATGCTGCATTAAAAACGCTGGCAGGAGTGCAATCTCTCTCGTACTGCAATAAATCTAAAATCACAAGGGGGCTCTTCAGTAACCAGGGTGGCAGGCGGTTAAAACCCAGGATTTGGGGTTGTACAGACTCCACACCGAGGGACTCTAGAACACGTTGCACACGGATCCCAAACGGCAACGTAGCCCGGGGACGGCGGGAAAAAAGGCGGTCCAAAGGTGGACGGGCAACAAGACGGTGGGCAGGCGAGCTGGGAGCTGCAAGAAACTTACCAGCAGGAGCTGCCGCCGGATGGTAAGTGGCGGTTCGCCAGCCTCAGCACAGAGGCTGGGTACGGGGCTGGTGCGATAAGCAGCCGTGGCCAGTCGGATCCCAGCACGGTGGACAGCGTCAAGGACGCGCAAATGAGACGGCATCGCTGACCCATATACTGTGCACCCATAGTCCAGCCGTGGGCGCACAAAAGCTCCATAAAACTGAAGGAGTCGCGCCCTGCCCGCTCCCCAAGACCTGTGGCTGAGGCACTTGAGGATGTTCAGTGCCTTCAGCGTTCTGGCTTTCAAGTCACGTAGGTGTGGCAACCTGGAGTCAAAAATTAGGCCCAGAAACCGCACTGTGTCTCTAAAATGTCGGACAGTATGCCCCATATGCAAGGCAGGCAACGTAAAAAGACGACGAGAACGGTTTAAATGAACACAAACACATTTATCGGCAGAAAACCGAAAACCCGTCTTTGCAGCCCACTCCTCTAACCGCCGCACTGTTAGCTGCAATTGACGGCTCGCGGATGCAACACTGGAGGAGGAACGGAAAACAGCAAAGTCGTCCACAAACAAGGAGCACTGTACTGGACTCCTCACTGTAGACGTTGTACTGTTTATGGCTATGGCAAAGAGGGCAACGCTTAAAACACTGCCCTGGGGGACACCGTGCTCTTGCTCAAAGCTGTCGTTTGTGAAAATAACGAATTGTCAGGACAGTGTGTGAAACGTTTGCTGTCGTTCCACCTGGCTCAACGCAACAAGGATAGATACCGGATTAGCACTGCGAGTCTTGGGGAAATTAGCTTAGCTGAATTGCTACACGTGTGACGCTAATACGACACGGAGATGCGTCGTTGAAATGAGTGCTTAATACTGCAACTGTCTTATCCACCTGGTTTCGAACCTCGACACGGCAAGGATAGATGCACTTGCCGTCTACATGTGTGTGTCTATGGTCTAAGGTATGAAACGCTGTGTGTGTGTGTCCAAAGTTTCACGTGCGCCAACGAGCGCCGTACAACGCAAAAAGGCGCCGTAAATTAAAATAAAGCTTTGGTGACGTTCGTTCTCGCGTTCGGCGCTGCCCAGAGGCACGACAACAATATCGCTGACGCAAGATTTTTTTGTATTTTTATCACCTTTCCAGTAAATTAGTTGTTAGTTTCCATACGGTACTCCTTTTGTGCACTGTGTTAAGGCCGATGATAGATCTTTTTCCGTATCCGTTACCAGATACGAATGCAGTCTGTAGAAAAACAAGGACAACAGCTGGACACATTGCCACGAAGTAAAACATGTTCTCATACTGCGATTATATTCCACGTCGATGGGAAACAGACGACGCTGTCAACTTGTTTATTAAACCTTGACAATCGATGGGTCGTGACAACATATCTGCTAATCCTGTGTACTTGTTTAAGGTTCCGCCTCGGGCCGAGAGGAATTTTTCTAGCCATCATACGTTTTCAAAGCCGTGGGGTGTAAATAAGTTCCATCCCTTACCGCTACGCATATTCTGCACCACGTGTGTCATTAAAATGAGCATAATATAAGTAGCACAAGCGTTAACTGGCTTGGATAGAAAGGTTCTGAAGGTATTTTTTGACGATTTCTATACGTGTTTTCCAGAAGATTTTCTCACAGAATCGTCTACTTCTTAGGAGTGTAGGATACAATCAGCTGGACGCAGCTGAGACACAAGTCCATCCATGTATGTGCGGTGTGCGAAAGAGCACACTTCGAATGCATTACAATGTTACAACTGCCAGCGACTAGGGGTGCGATTCACGTGTCGGAATGGACACGCATCTCGCAACTGGACGGCTACGCCAGGCTCTGCTGCTCGTAAATATTAAAAATTAAGTCGCTGTGCCAATTAGGGATTCACTCTCGATCAGATTATGCATATACATTTTTCTCCCGCTTTCGTTTGCTTCAGAAAACCGCCATTACTCGCGGCAGACTTTAAAATTGACATCTTTCCGCGTGGTAGCAGCAACAATCAGTCGCTGAGGCAGCGACAAAGCTCTGTCGGTTGCAGGACATGGAAGACTAACGGAAATAGAAATTCATCTTACACATTACTGCTCTCTACATTTGTGATTAACTTTTAAATATGCACATAATCGGTACAGTGTAACTACGCGGATCTGATACTGGTTTCGTGATTCTCTGTGTCCCGTGCTGGCGTTCCAGTGACGTGGCAGAATATGGGTGGCAGTCACCCAGTGACACATGTTCAGCGTTCGTAAAAAATGAATAATTTAAGCTATTCTGGTTCAGCGAAGTTTGCCATCCGGCGTCGTCATACAGGGTGCGGAAACGCAGCATGAAATACAAAAATTTGAGTATAGCAACTAGGCTTCGCGATTGAATATTTTGGCGGCACCGGAACGTAATTAAAATCCCACACACGACCGTCTTGGCTCCAAATGACTGGTAGTTTACAGAAAATGTATACGTAAACACAGGCTATGTGAACTAACCAACCGCCACCATGAGAACAAGATAAATTTAAAGCGCCACTTACACGTGTATCACATTTAGCTGACTTAGGACACTGCACGTTTTTAGAGATGAAGAGAATCAGATGTGCATGTCTCATGTTTCAATATGTCTTAAAAAGGTGAAAATGAGTAAGAAGGGAGCCGCCACTTATTGCTATAAGTATGTCATAGCAAATGTTCAAAGTGGCCACAGGTGCCATATTGGCATAGCGCCCGAAATATTCAACTGACAATTGCGATACCGAAATTCCTTCATTTGATGCTGCCTTCTTGCTCTGCACTTTCGGTCAAATTGTTTTTCCCCACCCTGTTTCTTCTAGACGTGACGCGACAGTAATGGTCGAATTCTCAGCCATCCAATACACTTCGTCTATGGTAGAAAGTGCTAAATACGGCAAAATGACGGAATGCGTTACGAGCGATTTATAACTTTGATGTTCAGTAGACAGTAACTACGTAAAAGCACATGTGATACATTTAACCAAATCGTTACGAAGCGAAGTATAAAATAAGTTTCTTGATTAGAAATCATTGCCCACAGTGGGCAATGATTTCTGAGGAGTGTGTAGACACACAAATCGTGCCAATCTGTGCTACAACTGTGCTATGTCGGTTATTTAAAACCGACGGATAGCACACTTCAGAAGAGGAAATAAAAATGATAATTTTGGTTTTCGTGGTAAAAAAAAACATTGCAGGATTTTTTAAACATATAGCAGAAATGTGAAAGAGACTACTGTCAAATTTCGAGATGGAAGACGCGACGGTAAGATTGTCAGCATGCTGCCAAGAGAGGAAAGGAGATCCGTTTGTCGAGGCGAAGACAATGCCTTAAAAAAGGTATTTTTGCGCTTATCGCCCAGAGAGTATAACACAGTCGAACGGATATCCGCCATTTACACGTTTTCAAACTGTATTACACTTACAGTAGAACAAAAATGAGACGCTTTGAAATACCGAAGAATTTACTTACTTACACGGCTAGCATATGTGGCAGTGCAGAGCCATTCGTAATGAATGAGACGCGAGTGTGGATGTTATGACGTCAGCATAGTGTATCAGCAAGAGACGCCTGCCCTGATCTTTAGATAATAAAGTACTGTCGCAAAGAAACTGCATAGATACTAAGCTCTTGATAATACGAGACACAATAATAACTTTCTCTTTTCCATCATCATTGTCATCATGACAATCATAACACTCTCTTAATATGTGGCCGGAATATGTATAGGGCCACAGCCCCACTTCTCAATGGAAGATGCTGTAATAAGGAAAACATGTCACCAGTGAGCTTGAAGAAACACGGGTAAGGCGAGAAAAATAATTTGTAAGGTGCAGAGTTGCAAACGGTTGCATATGGCGTTTTAAATGTAGAGCCAAACAAAAAGTGCGCCCTTGACATTCCCTAAGTTCCTGAACAGACGGGACTTTTCGAGTGCTAACTGTCTTTTATTAGTGTGGCCAATAACAGAGTAAGCTGTGTATGTTCCAGAATACATGTAAAATTTTGTAAGTACCTTTGTAGGTACGCAAATCACGATGCTGGTTTGACGACGATGAGTTTTCTGTGCTTGTGATGATGCATTTGCTTGCCGACGATCACAAGCACATACGAAAACAGTTGAGGTGTTACGAAACCTGAGTACATTTAAGATGAGTAATGCGAAAAAGCAGTTACTAGTAACTGTAAATATTGGCTGTGGTGTTGTACGCAAAATTAGTTACCTTACTGATATTCAAGTAAAACCGAGGCCCATCACTTGTGTGAAATGCGGAGGAGAATGTACAGCAGTAACTTGCAGCCGCACGGCGGCTATTGCTATAGCGTTGAGAGATTACAGAGGACTCTCAAGACTTGTTTACGTTTTAAACATACGGGAAGCAGCGTCGCAGACGTCGACACCTCGTTTGGCAGCACGGCTGGTGTCAGCTGGTCCAGAAAGAGGCGGTGGAGAGATTCGTCCGAATCTTGATCTGTTACCCACGTTTCACCCGGCCAAGAACGGCGAAAGTGTGTGCCAGAAGAATGTCGCTGCGACAGACTCCGTCCCCAGTTTGAAGGGAATTTTCGGCACAGTGCTGTTTTAGCGGCATTTTATAAATTTCACGTCTTTGAAACTGTGGGTTTATGTAATACTGAAGAACTGAACGTCCTCGAACTGAGGAGAAATGCATTAAATAATTGACGGAACATTTAGCTTTGGAAAGAGAACAATTGTGGAACTTAGTGTCAGGTAATAGTGACGAACACGATAGCTACTTTCTGTTGGGATGATCGACGACTTTTGCGATTCGCTTTCCCCTCCGTACGTGCGAGATTCAGACGCTGTTTCACGACAGTAGATCGTTATCACCGCGTGTGAAGGAACCGGTGGTCGACCGTCACGTGACATGTGTGAGCGCAGAGACAATAATAATGAACCCAGATGGTGATATTTTTTTATATCTCCTTCGTCACAGTCATTGAACTGTTTTAATATGCGGGCAGACGGTATAACGGAGCACGCATCATCTGATGTTGCAAAGTGCAAGTGTTATAAGAACGCCAGTAGTGGTTACTTTAAGCCAGTATCGGTTTTGAGTGAAGAATAGGATACATTGTTTCGTTTGGGAAGGAAGATAACTTTGCGAGTTTGTCTGCGAAGGCGTAACTCTAAACGTGGGTTTACGTAGCGTAGTTGCAGTTGTGTGTGCCCTACCGACGTAGCTCACCGTTTACAAGTTTACTCGCTTATTACTGTGCCGAACCCAAAGTCTGGCTGGTGGTTGCGCATTTATTATCATTTCTTCCCGTTTTCATTTACGTCAGAAAGGAGCCATTACTCGCGACTGACATTTCGGAGCGTTGGCAGCAACTGCCAGCCTCTGAGGCACCGACGAAGCTCTGTCGACTGCAGGAGACGGAGAAAAAATGGCGGAAAGATAAAGTCAGATTCTACATTACTGAGATCTCAAGGTGCGATTAAACGTCTTCAGAGTCAATACAGCGTCAGTATGCGAAACCGAAGTATGCGGTTTCACGATTCTCTGTAACCCGTGACTAGAGCGCTAACCGCATCCTCAGACGTCGAATATTTATTCTCTCACAGTGTTGAGTGTGCTTCGAAACAGCAAAATGATGGATTGCTGTGATATCGATTTTCATTTTTATAGTGCAATAAGAAATCCGGCAACGGAAACCGCATTTCGACGATCGATACGAAAGTGTTGACATGACGAATCGGAAGTGGTATTCGATCGGTTCATGAAAAACAGATCTGCTAGCCGCATGCAGTACTGTTAAAGTGCGTTCCGTCAGATTGTCTCCAGTGTCCGGAGCCACCCACTCCAGACCTCGGGCTGGAGCCCGCCGGTACCTGCCTTAACGCCGCCTTTGCGGCTGAGCGGCCAGCCCTGCCGGAGGGAATCCCAGAGCCGGCACATCCGGACCAACACTCAGGTCCCACTGTGAAACGTTTCCACCTGCCTGCCACTCGGCTGGCGCACGCTTCAGCTTACTGCGTCCACAGGGGTCGGCGATCACTGTACTAACAGCAGGTTCTGATGTTTGCACCGAACGAAATTGTAGATCCCCAGATATGCCGTCGTCTGTCGCTGAGCAACTGCGGGCCAGATATTTACCCAAGCGTTCGTCTTAAACTGTGTTCATGTATTCTCGCTCAGTGTAGACGCGGAAACTCCGCTAACGGAGTTCTGTCTGTACAGAAAATGAAAGCGCCACATCTCGTCTCGCCTTAGAAATGACCAACTATTCCGATAGGAAGTGCATTAAACATTTCGCACTATCTCACACTAAATCGCTGCACAGTCTCCACAGCGCTAACACAGTGCAACCTCATACCGAAACGCCGAAAATTCGGCGTGTGCGCCTGACACACTCCATCTGTTGTTCTCTGCTGCTACGGTCCACAGGAACGGTACACCACTCTTTCAGTAGATTGAAAACCACTCAAAACTCCTTGTCCGTTCTTCACACGGTCAAACACCCGGTATTGACTGCACACATCTCCTCACGAAGGTAACGACATATGTACTCCTCGCATTTTCACTAAATTACCGGCATTTTTTAAAGACCGCGTGCCTCGCGTTTAGCGGGAATATCAACTAATGAAACCAATCGAGGGTGCAAGGGACTTGTGTACACTACAAACGAACCAATATTTCGTCATCTTGTACACACGTGTTTTAATTGTCGCATTGTACCCGAGGGCATGCAGCTTCACTGTGTGCATGGAGAGCTGCATCAAACCAGTCTCTGGACTGAAGACCACAGCAGCAACAACACAGTGGAGGGAGGCTGAACTTGTATTTCGGCCGGTAATTGCGACTGTGCGTGTGTGGAGAGATGCCGAACGATACTTGTGGCCTGCGATTTGCTTATACTGGCGCCAAAGACCGCGCACCTGACAACTTCCGACCACTCGAGTCTAGCAATGCTGCGCCTATCAGCACTTGGGAGAGTGGGCAGCACAAACGATTCGCCCCTGTTTCACGTTGCGCCTGTTGGCCGTTCAGATAGAGACAATAAAGGTCATACTAGATTAGGATAATTTTTTAGAAATACGTCCACATCTGGAGCATTCCTTACAGGTAATTCTCGAATACAACACCCTTTCCTGGGCTGTTCGTTCGCGCGCATTAAATGTGCTTTGACCTGATTTAGCAGACGCACTATGACCAGCGGATAGATTGAGTGCGTCAATGAAACACTGCTTGTGATATTCGATTGCCTCGGTACGGTAGCGGATGGGGCCTCCCCCGTACTAAGTCTCGTGTAATTCGCCCACCCGTCGACAACTGAACTGAAATGTTGCCGTGTGTGTTGACACATTTCCCAGACTTTAGTGATGTCGGAACTGGGGTGAGCAACAGCAAGATAACTTGAACTGAAAGAGACAGGCGTATCTTTGTGATGGTATTCCGTAATTTGAGAGCGCATTGGAAGCCACAATACTCAGAAAAATAAGCAGGCAACATTTCCGCACGACACCTTCTCTGGCACCATGAGGATAGTGACACAGTGCCGAAAAAAAAGGCGATGGACATTTTTGACGTATTACAGAGCGGTGAACTGGAAAGAATTTCTATTACGATGATGACGTGAAGGCTTTTCTTAGCTGTAGTTAAATCGGAAAAACGTACCATTTCTTACCGTGTTTGCTGTGAATGTTGTTTCAGTCTATTCCCCTAAGTAAATAAATAAAAAAATAAAACAGAAGATGTACCCCGAGCTGGCAAATCACTTAATCGTCTCGCTAGTAGGGAGACCTCCGTGTTGAAAACGGAGATTTAGCCGTTGAGAAAAGTTTGCTACCGTTACTAACTAGAGACGCTTCCTTAGTTCTGATATAAAGAAGTACACATAGCGATAGGTGAATGACATACACAGACTCGAATGACGTCGTTAAATATACTGACACGAAGCGCCTTTTTTTTCTTTCGTGGGGTTTGTACATGCAGGAACAAAGAGGTGCTATAGTTTCTTTTGACCAGAAGACAACATAACTTCAAATGTTACCAATTCTGACTGAACTGGAAGCACCTAAATACTGCGTCCAAAACCATATCTGCACTGGCTCCAAAACTTTAAGAGTAGCCGGAAGTTTCGATGTTTACATCGAAGCATCGGTCTGAGCGAAACAAGAGTCGTAGTATGCATCATTCATAGAAATGTTCTCGAGTACGGCAAACGCTTTACTACATAAAATTCATTGTGTCACTGACAAATTAAAAATTCTAATAGAACATAATAACTCTTGTACAGCAACTGTGTTTCCCGTAATAGGGTCACAGTTTTCAAAGATTACGTACATGTACGATTCCCGCCAATTTCTAGTACAGTTTTCTAGTATGGACTATTTAACCGCACCAGGGAGTGGAGAACACATTTGGTAAAAGCAGATATTAATTATATATTTCTTCTGTACCGTCATCAAGGCAACTTTGATGCTGATACGAGGCCGGAATTTGTAAGATACTGCAGCAATACATCGCGGATGAAAGTGCAACTACAAAGTTAACACTTTGGCAGCAGAAGTTGCGCGATACGATTGTTGTGGTAGAAAACGAAGCTATGGAAATTTGTGGGTTTGGCACTTGTAACCCGCTGTGTTCCAAACTACCGGCTAGTTATACGCTATTTATTTGCTATAAAAGTTTATTAAAGCTGTTGCAGATCAAAAAGTACGCCTTTTAAACACGTAAACTTGATAATAGGAGGAATCTTTCAAAACGCTAAACGTATCATCTTAGTGAGGAGAGTATAAGGGCAAGCTCTGGCGACGGTATGGGCTGAACACGTGGGGTTTGAGAGTTGGTCGTAATAAACAGGACGCGAGTGCCAATGTTGTAACAGCCCGGTTGTCTATCATGGAACGCGATGAGCATGGAACACAACTAAATTCCCTAAAGTAGGTGTCTACACCTGTATACGCGTTTTCACGGCTGGGTTGACAGTGGTGAGTTGTCGGTACTGCTTAAGATGCAAGTGCTTGCCGACCACGGCAGACACACGTGAAACAAAAGTCGTTGCAGTTTGCCCACTGACGGAGCGCTGAGGAATGTTTGGACAGCCTCCTTCCAAAGAGAGAATTTCAAGCCAAACGACCGCACACGCTACGTGGCCAACGTATTCCAAAATCCTTGGATTGGATGAAAGTAGGGATGAAGGCTATGTCGGTCGTCAGATCTAAAACTCTACGAGTGGCGAAGATATTTTACACGACAGAAAGTTAACGTCTGACCCACTTTTATGAATTTACAGGTAACGTTTTCTGGTACATCTCGCTTATTATCTCGATATTGTGTCGATATCTGTACTGGATGAAACACAAGTCATAGCTCTTTATTCCGTGTAAAAATCGGAGATTACGGATGCTACTTCTTGAAGCATAATGCCACACGTGAGGTGGCTATGTGCTTCCCGCCAAACCGATATTCAGTCTTCCGCGGAAGCGGCCAGCTAAATGAGGCGCAGTGCAGCAAGAACAGGAATTCCTCGAATTGTTGCAGTTTTGTCGTTTGTTAAAATAAAGAGTTGTCAGGACAGTGTTTGAAAAGTTTGCTGTCGTTCCACCTGGCCAAACGTAACAAGGATAGTTATCGCATTAACACTGCGAATCTTGGGAACATTAGGTTAATTGAAATACAACAAGAGGAGATGTTGAAGTCAGTGTTTGATTGCAGGCATTGATAATGTAATTGTCTAGTCCACTGGGTTTCGAACATCAGCACAGCAGGGGTAGAGGCAGGCGCCGTGCATATGTGTGTCTGTATGGTCGAACGTATGAAACGTGGTGTGTGTCCACAGCTTCACACTCGCCAGCCACGAGCGGACGGCGCAGTCGAGCACCGTAAAATGAAGCTTTCACTGTCTTCGGTCTCGCGATCGGCGCTGATCAGCGGCAAGACACAATAATATCGCTGACGCAAGCTTTTTCCTGTTTACTGCCTCTTCGGTGGATTGACTGTTGACTTGAATGCGCTGTGTCTCCTCTCATGTGCAGTGTGTAAAGGCCCTCAGCGGATCGTTTTCCATCTGTTACCATTTAACGAATGCAGTTTGTGGGAACAGAAGGGGAACAGCTGGACACAGTGCGACGAAGTAACACAGATTCTCACACTGGGTTCAAATTCCACACTGATAAAAAACAAACGATGCTGTCAACTGTTTTATTACATGTTTACAAGCCAGTGGCTGGTAACATATCCGATAATTCTACGTACATGATTAAGAGTTCGCCTTGACTCTAGAGGAATTCTTCTAGGCATTACGCGTCTTCAAAATCATGGAGTGTAGACACGTCCCACCCCTTTCCGCTACGCCTATTCCGCAAAACGGATACCCAGGTGAGCATAATAAAACGTCATCACATGAGTTAACTGGCTTGGATAAAAACGTTTCGACGGTATTTTTAGACGATTTCTATGCGTGTTTTCCGGAAGTATTTCTCACACAATCGCCTCCTTCTCAATAGTGTATGGTAACATCAGCTGGAGGCAGCTGTGGCAAGAAGGCTAGGCCATCCATGAATGTGCGGAGTCCGAAACAACACAGTCCGGATGCTTACAATGGTACAACTGGCCAGCGACCAGGAGAGCGATTCACACGTGGGAAAGGACACGTGTCTCTCGCAACTGGAGGGATACGCGAGGTTCTGCTGTGGGTAGAAACTGAAAATTAAATCGGTGCATCAACTACGGATTCACTCTCATTTCGACGATGAACATTTTTTTCCCGTTTTCATTTACTTCAGAAACCGTCAAATGTCGCGGGAGAGCTAAAACCGCCAACGTCCCGCGATGCTGACAGTAACAGCAACAGTCGCTCGGGCGGCGCCAAAGCTCTCTCAGTTGCAGGAGGCGGGAGATTAACGAAAAAATAAATGCAGCTTGAACATTACCACTATCTGCATTTGTGATTAACGTCGAAATGTGGTTCAAAAATGGTTCAAATGGCTCTGAGCACTATGGTACTTAACATCTGTGGTCACCAGTCCCCTAGAACTTTGAACTACTTAAACCTAACTAACCTAAGGACATGACACACACCCATGCCCGAGGCAGGATTCGAACCTGCTACCGTAGCGGTCGCGCGGTTCCAGACTGAAGCGCCTAGAACCGCACGGCCACACCGGCCGGCCGTCGAAATGTGCTCGTAATCAGTACAGTTAAGTTATGCGGATCTGATGCTGGTTTCGTGATTTTATATGTCGCGTGGTTGCGTTCCAGTGACGTGGCGGAATATAGGCGGACGATGGGCGTTGGAGTCGCTCAATGACATATGTGTAGCGTATGTGAAAAAGTGAATAATTGAAGCGGTGCTGGCTGAGCGACGTTTGCCTTCCAGCAACGTTATACGGGGTGAAAGAAAACAATTTGACCAAACGTGCAGGGTGGAGTGACAGTGGGAAACATAGAAATTTGAGTAACGCAACTAAGGGTCGCAAGTGCGTACTTTCGGCGCTACAGGAACGTAATTAAAATCTGACATAGGGACGTCTTCAATCAAAATGAATGGTAATTGACAGAAAATCTACCTGGAACACAGACTTTCGACTAACCAGTCTCCAGGATGAGAACAAGAAAAAGTTAAAACACCACATATACGTTTATCATACTTAGCCGACCTACCAGACAGTACTTCTTTGAAAATGAAGACAGTAATATGTCCATGTTTAATGTTTCAAGATGTCTAATAAAGGTCAAAGTAAATGAGAAATGAGTCACTACCTAATTAACGTAAGTATGTCGACTTCTCACGAGTCAATAGAACGCGCTGGAAACGGCAAAATGACGGAATGCGTTGGTAGCGGTACACAATTTTAAAATTTAGTAGACGGTAAGTACGTGAAAGAAAATGCGATACGTTTAACCAAGTTGCTACTATGTAAGATGTAAAATACGTTTCTCGATTACAAAAAGTCCTCGACCGAAGTAGTGAATGTATAAATGTCGTGACAAAAGCGTCTGTCACAGTATTATGGGGCAACATATTATGAGCCCCTACAGCATCGGGATTAATGAAACGAGAGACAATGCACGACTGGGCAGTTCCCAATGCACTGACAATGAAACACAACTTTTATTGGCGCGGCTGCATTGCTCCTATCATCGTGACTAGAGACGAAATAATTTTATGGCGTGTGTAATGTAAAAGTGAAGACTCAGAGACCGATGAATACTGTGATACCGACTGCTCTCTGTACCTCGATGTATACCTGCGACACAGTAACCTATGGAATCCAGCTGCCCTCATTTGTTCTATTTCTGTACGGTTTTGACTGCACTGAAATTTGGCTGAAGTCCTCTATGTAGGTATCTAATTACCAGCTGCAAGTTTCCATGTTTGTACTGAGCAGTCAAAATGAACGGTACGGCAAACGCGGATCTCAACATTCAGATGAAATTTTGGAAACCGTTTTTCACTAATCATGTAGTTACATGTTAAACATCAATCGTCTTTGCTAGGGTCAACAAACGTCGACGTCCGGAGCTTCATAATTTTTACACGCATGGTTTCTGCAATCCAGCTGTCCTTGACGAAGCGAACTTATCAGTCTGTGTCTAATATGAACAGGAGACATCAACAAATAGTGCAGAGTACGGATTACTGACAGACGCGCGATGGGCACTGCTGCAAACACATTTCACCAAAAGGCGTTAGGCGTTTAGGCACGGCGACAAAACTTCTCAAAGACTGAAGACCCATTCAGACCGCTGTGCACAGAGTCAGGGGGTGTCTTGTCACCGGCCACTGTTTGCCGTGGCCCTTGGCCCTAAGCGAGAGGCAGGCTGTGGTCATAAGCACATTTCCAGGACGATATCACAGAGTTTGCGTAATAAGACAGAACAGCTATTGGCAGATCGGTTTGCTAAGACGGCCCTATGTACTACGCAGTAGCAGTCCTACTATTTGACGTTCACAGAAACAGACTGAGTACCAGATACGCTTCCCTATGTCATTATTTTACTGAGAAAACGGTGATTCAAATACTAGATAACAATTCTATCATCGCAAATGTCCCGCAGATGTGTTTCTCTCATATTGGGCAATGATTTCGAGATAGTCTCGTAGATATACAAGTCGCGCCGATTTGTGGAACTTCTTTGCGATGTCGACTATTGAAACACGACGGATAGCAACGTTTTATAAGAGGAAATAAAAATGACAAATTTGTTTTCTTGGTCATCAAAAAAATTGCGGGTTTGTTTTAACATATAGCAATAATGTGAAACCGACTACGGTAGAATTTCGAGACGTGAGACGCTGCAGGAATAATACTAACATTTTGCCAACAGAGAGCACGTGATCCGTTTGTCGAGGCGAACACAAAGCTATGAAGAGTATAAGGTTTGCGCTTGTAGGCCGGTGAGTTAAAACACGATCGGACAGATATCTACCATTTACACGCTTTCAAAGTGTGTTTGTATCTATACTAACAAAAAGAGTCGTATTAAATGGGAAAAAATAATCGGTCCAGAAAAGCGTGATCTTTTTAGTGTACTTAATGTATTATTCTAGTGAGAAGCTAAAAGGCCCTGCTCACTCGATTCCAGGGCTAGGATATGTGGCAGTGCAGAACTGTTCGTAATGAATGAGACGCGAGTCTGGATGTTAGGACGTCACCATAGGGTATCAGCAAGAGACGCCTGCCGTTGCCTTTAGTTAATGAAGTACTATCCAAGAAAATAAAAATAAAAATAAACTGCACAGACACTCACTAAACTCTTGATAGTACGAGAGAAAATAGTAAAAACTTTTTCTTTTCGCGTCGGAATGGAAAATTCCATAATAAGGTCAACATATCAAGCAGTCAGCTCCTAGAAAACGAGTAAGGCCAGAATAATTACATGTAGGCGACAGAGTTGGAAACGGTTACATACAAACGGCTGAGATGTTTTTAGAGTGTATCGAAGCTAGAGCCAGACGGAAAGTAAGCCCTCGAAATTCCTTAACTTCCTACAACGACGGAGCTGCTCGGGTGCTGAATGTATTGTCTTAGGGTGGCCAATAATAGACCAAGCTCTGTCGCTTCCAGAATACTTGCGAACTATAATAACCAGTTTTCTAGGCTAGCAAATTCGTCTCAGATGCTGGTCTGACGGCGGTGAGTTTCTGCACTGCTAATGGTGCATTTGCTTGCCGAGGGCCAAAAAAACACATGGGAAAACAGTGAAGATATTACGAAACCTGAATATGTTTAGGACGACAATGCGAGAAAACAGTTAGTAATAAATGTAAATATTCGCTGCAGTGTTTTAGGCAAAATTAATTACGTTATTTATATTCAGGTACAACCAAGGGACATCAGTTCCGTGAACAGACAGGCCGCAGAGATGACAATGTGCGGCAGCGACTTCTACCGCCACGCCGGCTGTTGTCTTAGCGTAGAGGAGCTACAAAGGATCTCCGAGACCTGATAGCGTTTCAAGCATGGTGGAAGCAGCGTCGCAGACATCGTCACCTTGTTTACCGTTTCAGTGAGTTTGATGGGGGAGGGAACCAAACAGCCAGGTCGTCGGATTAGGGAAGGACGGGGAAGGAAGTCGGCAGTGCCCTTTCAAAGAAACCATCTCGGCATTGACCTGAAGCGATTCAGGGAAATACGGAAAACCTAAATGAGGATGGCCGCATGCGGGTTTTAACCGTGGTCCTCCCGAGTGCGAGTCCAGTGTGCTAACCGGCGAATCACCTCGTTCGGTGCACCGTTTTAAGCACATTCATTTTATCGAGGAATGAGTGCGGAGCTCTTGAGATTGCGGGCAGCACGTCATGTGTGACGGTGCCGGATGACAAAACATCGCTCCAACAACACTGCTCGCGTTTGCTTTTTCTCACATACGTCACTGAATGACTTCTAGAAGAGACGTCCGCCTATGTTACTCCACGCCACTCGAACGCCAGCACGGGTTCCACAAAATCATAAAAGCAGCGTCGGATTCACAAGGACACGGTACTGACTTTGAACGCATATAATCCCTATCGCAGACCGTAGAAATATAGAAGGTTGAGTTTATTTTTCCGTTAATTCTCCGTCTCCTGCGGTCCACAGAGCTTTGTCGCTGCTTCAGCGACTGATTGTTGCTGCTGGCGCTCCACAATATCGGCAGTTCATAACATTCTCGCGAATGATGGCGGTTTTATGGAGAAAATGAAAAGGGGAAAAAATTATAACAACTGCACAATCACCAGTCAAACTTTACGTTTATCCAAGTTGTAAGCGAGTAAACTTTTAAACTGTAAATTACCTGGGTGGGGCATGGCTAACTGTATGTAGTCTATACAAACCAGCATTTAGAGTTAGCTCTTCTACACACAAACTCGAAAAGGTATCGTTCCGTCCAATCGAAATTACGCGTCGTATTCTTCAATGTAAAATGCTACTGACTTCTACCAATGACTTGCGGTGTCTTACTTGCATAACACTTCCACCTTTTGACAGCAAACGATTGTGTACTACTTTACACACTCTGTCACACATAAAAGCACTTCAATATTTCGCAGTAGTAATGGGCGAACTATAAAGATTTATCGCTTCTTAATTATCAAGTCGGCATTCTCATACGCAATGTGAGCTCCGAGCACCGGTTTGTTAACATGCAGTGATGACGTTTTATTACTGTGAAATAGCGGTTAAAACTCGATTGCAGACGTGGAAAGCGAATCGCAAAAGTCGTCGTTCGTTCCAACAGAAACTAACTACCGTATTCATCACTAGAAAATGATATTAACTGATATAAGCCACAATAATCTACATAATCGTTCTCTTTCCAAAGCTAATTGGTTTGTAGGCTCATCATCGTAGAATGAGGAAAGGCAGGAACTAACTAATAAGTACCTCACAAAAATTGAATGTAAAATTGTTAATAATCATTCTGGTCGTAACAAGGTATTATAGAGATGGATTAAATTGATTATATTGATACCTACAAAATATACTGGTGTTCGAATGTGATGATATCCTCGATAAGGCGAAATAAATGATTAGATACAGCGAGACACGTGGCGCGTGCTCCAGGGAGACAGGGGTGCCATGTGACGTCACACGTCCGTCTGGGCTGCCGCTACGTCTGTAACGGACATCAGCCGCTGTGGCCGCCATTAAGACTTGACGGACGTCTCAGCTGCCACTGCGGCCCTATGGTGGCAGACATCTGCAGCCGAGTCCTAGTATTTTGTGCTCGTTGTTCTTTGTTGCCGCCAAAATTGCAGCATTCATTCACACTATGCAGTACGTAATTCGGTTCGCCCTTTTACTAAATGTTCAGTTTATAAAGTTAAATATGAATTAAATGCAGAGGTAATTGTAAAATCATTCCTGTGTGGCAAAAGGAATTGCTGCGGCTGGAGGAATTATTTCCTGGATGATTGCATGATAGGCGCAAGACTGCTGTCTCGTGTGAGCATTTTGCTCATTCCTTACGTAAGAAAAATACGAGAGTGGTAGTAGAAATAGTCAACTTCGTCATGAATTACTGGCTCGGTTATGTGTAGTTCATAAGAAATAGTGTAATTTAGTTGCGTGTGACATGAAGCTTGGTAAGGACGATAACTTTAGTGAGTTTGTCTGTGGAGGGCCCAACTTAAAACCTGGGTTTGTGTAATTGCTGTTAACTCAATCGCTTCACAAAGCTCATCGTTCAAAATTGTCACCGCATTAAACTAACAGAAACGTACTGTTTGATTCCTAGTGGCCCCGTCCGTTACTTCTTTGTTTTCATTGCTTTACAGAATCCCAGTTACTCCGGAGTAACTCTGGACGTAACTGCCTTCATTCTGTGGCGCCAACAGCAACAATCGACCGCTGATGCAGCGACAGAGCTCTGTGGACTGCAGTAGACGGAGAATTAACGGAAAGATAAACTCAGCTTCTACATTACTATGATCTGCATTTTCGATTAATGTCTGAATGCGCTTACAGTCAGTACAGTGTCACTATGCGAATCTGGTACTCGTTTCGTGATTTTGTGGATCGCGTGCTGGCTTTCCAGAGATGTGGCGGAACATTGGGGGACAACCTGGCTGGGTGTCATTCAGTGACATACGTGTAACGAACGTATGAAGTGAATAACTTATACAGAGCTGTAGGAGCTAGTTTTGCCATCCAGCACCGTTATACAAGGCGTGGAGAAACAATTTGACCAAAATTGCAGGGCGGAAGGAGAGCATGAAATAGGAATGTGTGTATGGCAACTAAAAGTTGTAAATGTATATTTTCAGCGCTGCACGAACGTAATTGAAATCTGACATACGGAGGTCCTTGTTCAAAATGATAGGTAATTTACAGAAAATGTATACGTAACCAGAATGTTTGGACTAACCAGTCATCACGATGGGAACAAGATAAATTTAAAACATCACTAACACATGTATCGTATTTAGTTGACGAAGGAGACAGTACTTGTTCAGGAATGAGGACAATCATATGTCCATGTTTCTTGTTTGGATATATCTTAAAAAGGTCAAAATTAGTGTAAAATGAGCCACCACTTAGTTAACATGAGTATGTATAGAAAATGTTTAAACTGACCACCGTTTTCATGCTGGCATAGTGGTTTTTCTCTACTCAGATTCCTTCATTTGATACTGTCTTCGTCGGATTGGTTTTCCGCACCCTGTGTACGCCAGACGATGCATTACACTCTGTTGTTCGCGTTCTCACGAGTCCAGTACACTTAATCTTTGGTAGAAAGTGCTAAGAACGGCAAAATGGCGGGAATACGTTGGTAGCGACTAGTAATTTTAAAATTCAGTAGACAGTAAATAGGGAAAAGGAAATGTGACACTTATAACGAAGCACTACTGAATTAGACGTGAAATATGTTTCTTGATTACAAAAAGTCCTTCTAGTAGAGTGGTGGACGCAGAAATGTCGGACAAGAGTGTCTGTCACGCTATTGTAGGGCAACGTATGAGGCCCCACATAACAGGTATTAGTGAAAGCAAGCACCGTTGGTCGGTTGCCAAAGCGTTTAAAATTAAAGACGAAATAAATTTATACCGTCTATGATGTTGAAGTAATGTTTCGGAGCGGCATGAATACGGTGAAATTGATTATTCGTTCTTAGTTCGATATATATCCACGACACAAGGACGATACTCTATGGAACCAAGTAGCCCCTACTCCTTCTCCTGACGAGAGGCAAACACTATTCTACTTATTAACTGTTTTGATTATACTGAAATGTTGTGAATATTGCTTCTAGCCCTGCATCAAGGTGGGCTAACAGAATCGGATACCTGCTGCGAGTTTCCATGTTTGTACTGAGCAGTCAAGACGAACGGCGCGACACAGACGGCGGCCATGCGGGACACAACATTGGGATGACCAAAATTTCGGAAACCACTCTTCTGTAGTCATGTTTACATGTTAAACCTTAATCGATTCTACTAGCCGGAACGAACGCCTGCGGTACGTTCCAAGATTCATACGTTTCAGACCCATGGTCTCCACTGAGCAAAATATGGACAACGAAACGAACTTAGTGGTGTTTTCGTATTGCGAAACGAAGAGGTCAACAAGTAATGTAGAGAACGAATCCCTTACGGACGCCAGTGAAAATATAAGTTGGAAGAGTATGATGAGGTCAGACGTATGGGGATGTTCAAAAGTCTTATCCAGGCCCACTACATCGTTAGTGGCTCCTCTGTTAACCGACCAGGATTACGCTCGTTGTCGAAAGAAATGCGAGGCGGGCACTGGTGGAAGTGTTTTGCACGTGAAAAAATTAGGCGCTTAGGGATGGCCAGAAAACTTGTGATAGAGTAATCAATCAGTGTTGTGTGATGGAGCCTATGCCCCTTGCGAGAGGTTGGCTGTGGTTATAAGGACATTTGCAGCATCGATATTGCAGTGTTTCCGTGATAAGACAGAACTGCTACTGGCCGATCGATTTGCAATGACGGCCCTATGTGGAATGTATTAACAGTCCTACTATTTTACTGTCAAAGAGACGATTTGAAGACCTCACGCATGTCCATAAATATGTATAGTACCAACAAACCAGAGATTTAAACAGTAGATAATAAACGTATGATAACAAATTTCTCGCAGATGTGCTTGTCCCACACTGGGGAATGATTTAGAAAGAGTACATAGATATACAAATCGCACTGACTTGTGGGACAACTCTGCGATGCGACACGAGGGACAGCTCATTCAATAACAGGAAATCGAAATGATAACTTTTGTTTCACGTGATAATAAAAAAAAATTTTCAGAGTGCTTTAATAAATGGCAGGAATATGAAGGACACTACGGCAGAATTTAGAGGTCGGCCGAAGGTACGGAAAATAGTGTGAGTCCAAAGTTTTACACTGGCCAACGCGCGGCAAATAACGCATTCAGGCACCGTGAATGAAGCTCTGGTGGCGTTCCATCACGCGACCGGCTCTGCCCAGCAACAGGACAAAAGAATATGGATGACACAAAGTTTTTATTCTAATTCTCTACCGCCGTTTGTCTTGAACGTGATCTTTGTTCTCATGGATGCAGTGTGTGAAGGTCCTGGATAGATCTTTTTTTTCAGTTGCCAGTTACTGGTGGAACATGTATAAGCAGAGAAGCAACTGCTGGACACATTGCCCCGAGGAAGGAAACAGTTTCTCACACGGCGTTTAAATTCCGCATCGGCACAAAACACGTGATATTGTCGACTGTTTTTATTACATTTTCACAATCGATGCCTGTTGACAAAATACACGTTGATAATACATATGTGATTAAGATTTCGCCTCGACTCAAGACGAATCTTTCGAGCCGTTGCAAGTCTTCATAACCTTGGAGCGTAAAAATACGTTACACCTCTTACCATGCATCGCGTGTCATCTAGGTGAGCATAATAAAGCAGAATCAAATGTGTTACCTGGCACGGATAAATATGTTTTGACGGTATTTTTTGACGATTTCTATCCGTGTTTTCTTGAAGTTTTTCTCACAAAACCTCCTCCTCAGAAGTTTAGGATACCATCAGCTGGAGGCAGCTGTGACAGAAGGCCAGCCATGAATGTGCGGACTGCAAAATACCAGTGTCCGGATGCACTAAAACAGTGCAACTGGCCAGCGACTAGGAGTGTGATTATGACATGTGGGAATGGTTACGCATCTCGTGAATGGCAGGCGACGCGACGTTCTTCTTAGGGCATATTCGAAAAACTTTTCCCGCTTTCCTTTACGCCAGGAAACCGCCGTCACTCGCGAGGGAGTGGACCTGCCGACATTTCGGAGCGCCAGCAGCGACAGTCAGCAGCTGAGGCAGTGGCAAAGCTCTGTCGGCCGCAGGGACGCAGAACTGGCGGAAAAATGTATTCGGCTTAACTGTGTATAGAAGAGTGGCAGGGGTAAAATACAGGGAGCGAAAGGCTATTTGCAATTTGTACAGAAACCAGATGACAGTGAAGGAAACAAAAGAAAAATACAGATTCCTAGTAGTATGAAATTTTCGGACACGTCGAGGAACGGAAACCAAACTTCGTACGAGAACCTTGAAATGATAAATTTCTTCTCTATTGTCATCGAGGCAACTTTCATACTGAGCTGATACGTGGCTGGAATGTGTAAGAAATCACAGTACTACTTCGCAGAGGAAGAAGCAAACTGCAACGAAAACTCCAACAAAGGCTGTGCGATTCGATTGTCGATGCAGAAAACAAAGCATCGGAAATTTGTACGTTTGGAACTTGTTATCCCTGTTTTCGTAGCGATCGATTAGATGTACGCCATTTATATGTTTTGATAGTATATTAAAGCAGTAGCAGTACACCATTTAGATGCTAAAACTTCATAATAGGACAAATCTTTCGCAATACTAAACGCATCGTCTTAGTGAGAAGACTGTAAGGCCGAGCTCTGTCGATGTCAGGGGCTGCACGTGTGGCGCTGCAGAGTCGGCCGAGATAAACAGGGCGAGTGTGTCCGTGTTGTGACGTCACGGTTGTGTACCACGCAACGAGGCCTGCCGCGATGGGCGCAGAATGTGCGTACACTTTCCAAATTAGGTGTCTACATCTGCTTATTATGCGTTTCCCGGGCTGGGTGGACGGCAGTGAATTATCAGCACTGCTTACTATACAAGTGCTTGCAGACCGTCTCAAACACACGCCGAAGTGGCCGAGCGGTTCTAGGCGCTACAGTCTGGAACCGCGCGACCGCTACGGTCGCAGGTTCGAATCCTGCCTCGGGCATGGATGTGTGTGATGTCCTTAGGTTAGTTAGGTTTAAGTAGTTCTAAGTTCTAGGGGACTTATGACCTCAGCAGTTGAGTCCCATAGTGCTCAGAGCCATTTGAACCATTTTCAAAAGTGGTGTGTGTCCGCATGCGCCAAAGAGCAGCGTATAACGCAGTCAGGCTCTGTAAAATAAAGCCTTGGTGACTTTCGTTCTCGCGATCATTGCTCTCCGGCGACATGACAGAGTAATATCGCGGACAGAAGATTTTTTGTTTTTATCGCCTTTCCAGTAAATTAGTTGTGACCTTCACTGCGGTTCTCGTCTTCACATATGCAATGTGTAAAAGCCGACGATAGATCTTTCATCTTATCCGTTACCAGATACGAACGCAATCTGTAGAAACGGAAGGACAACGTTTAGACACATTGTACGAAGTAAAACACGTTCTGACACTGCGATTATAATCAGCGTCGATACGAAACACACGACGCTGTCAACTTCTTTATTTTGTCTTGACAATCGATGGGTGGTGACTACATATCTGCTAATCCTGTGTACGTGCTTAAGGTTTCGCCTTGAGAGGAATTTTTCTAGCCATCATACGTCTTCAAAACCGTGGAGCTCCGTCCCTCATCGCTACGCATACTCCGCACAACGCACGTCACGCAAGTGAGCATAATAAAACATGCGGTAATTGGCTTGGACAAATATGTTTCGACGGTATTTTTTGACGATTAGTATACGTGTTTTCCGGAAGATTTACTCAAGAATCTCCTCCTTCTCAGGAGTGTAGGGTAAGATCAGCTTGAGGCAGAAGGCTATCCATGTAGGTGCGGAGTGCGAAACAGCACACTCCGAATGCATTACAAAGGTACAACTGCCAGCGACTAGGAGTGTGATTCACGTGTGCGAATGGACACGCATCTTGCAATTGGCGGCAACACAAGATTCTGCTGTTCCTAAATATTAAAAATTAAGTCGCTATGGCAATTAGGGATTCACTACCGTTTCGATGACGAACACTTGGATATATATTTTCCTCCCGTTTTCGTTTATCTCAGAAAACCGCCACTACTCGCGGGAGAGCTAAAATTGACACCGATCCTCGTGGTAGCAGCAACAATCAGTTACTGAGGCAGCGACAAAGCTCTGTCGGTTGCAGGAGACGGAAGACTAGCAGAAAAAGAAATTCAGCTGCTACATTACCACTGTTTACATTTGTGATTAACTTTTAAATTTGCTCACACTCTGTACAGTGTAATTATGAGTATCTGATGCTGGTTTCACGGTTTGTGTGTCGCGTGCCAGCGTTCCAGTGACGTAGCAAAATATTGGTGGACGATCGGCGTGGGAGTCATTGAACGACACATGTGCAGTGTACGTAAAAAATAAAAAATTTAAGCAGTGCTGATTCAGCGAAGTTTGCCATCCTGCATCGTTGTACAGGGTACATAGAAAATATATGATGAAAATTGTAGCCTGGAAAGGCTGCATGAAACACAGAAATTTGAGAATAGCATTTAGGCGTCGCAATTGCACATTTTCGGCAGTACCGGAACGTAATTAAAATCTCCTACACGGGCATCTTGGCACCAAATGATGGTTAATTTACCGAAAATGTATACCTATTAAATGATCGATAAAAATAAATGATTAATTGCAGCGGATACTAGAAGACTTGGTTGCCAAGTGACGTCACACGTCAGTGTGGTCTGCTGCCGTCTCTAAACGCCCCTCAGCCGCTGTCGTCACCATTAAGACGTCACGGAAGACTCAGCTGTCACGACAGCCCTATGATGGCAGACATCTATAGCCAAGTCTTTCTATTTTTTTGCTTGTTTATCGTTGTTGCCGAGCAAACTGCCGCATTCATTCACGTAATTCAGTTTGGAAGGTCACATGAATTACATGTAGAGGTAATGACAAAATCATTCATGTGTGGCAACAGGAAATGCTCTGGCTGGAGGTATTGTTTCCTGGGCGATAGCGTGCTAGACACAAGACTACTATCTCATGTGAGCGTTTTGCTCGTTCGTTACGTAAGGAAGATACAACAGTAGGAATAGTAACAGTCAACTTCGTCATGAATTACAGGCTTAATTATGTGTAGCTCATAAGAAATAGTCTGATTCAGTTGTGTGTAAAATGAAATGTGGCAAGGACGATAACTTTTAGTGAGTTTGTCCGTTGCGAGCGTAACTTTAAACTTTGATTTTTTTAATAGATAAAACACTTTATCTTTTAAAATTGTCGTCGCATTAAACTAAAAAAAAGTGCTGTCTGACTGCTAGCTGCCGCGTTCGTTACTTCTTTCTGTTTTCATTTCTTTAATAGAATCCCAATTACTCCACTGAAAATCAGAATCTAACTGCCATCTTTCCGTGGCGCCTACAGCAACAATCGACCGCTGATGCACCGACAGAGCTCTGTGGTCTGCGAGATATGGAGAATTAACGGAGAGATAAACTCGGCTTCTATATTACTACGATCTGCATTTGCAGAACGTGTATACGCAAACAGAATATTTGAAGAACAGGATAAATTTAAAGTATCACACGTGTATCGGACTTGGCTGACGCAGCATGTTTCATTTTTCAATATCTCATAAAAGAGCGAAAATGAATGACGGATAAGCATCGACTTAATTAACGTAATTATCTGTAGCAAATGTTCAAACCGACGACCGTTGTCATGCTGACATAGCGCCTTAAATATTCACGTGCGGCCTCTGGCTTCTACATTGAGATTCTTTCATTTGATGCCGTCCTTGTGCCCTACACTTTTGGTCAAATTGTGTTTCCGCACACTGCATATGCCAGACGAGGCGTGACAGAGGGTTGGTCGAATTCTCTAGAGTCCAGTACACTTAATCTTTGATGGAAAGTGTGAAAAACGGCAAAATGACGGAATGCGATGGAAGCAATTTGTAACTTTAAAATTCAGTGGATGATAACTATGATACGTTTAACAAAGGCGCTAAGGAAATAGATGTGAAATACGTTTCCTGATTACAAAATGTCCTCAGGTAAAGTAGTAAATGTACAAGTGTCGTGACAAGCGTATCAGTCACGCTGTTATGGGGCAACACGTGAGACCGCACAGAGTCAATATTAATGAAAGTAGAGGCTATGCACCGTCGGTCAACTGCCAAAGCATTGAAAACGAAGCAAAATTTTTAACTGCGTTGGTCACATTGTTACCATCAACGTGAGTAATGGCGGTACTCTTTTTTATCGTCTGTGATTCGGTATTGATGACTCAGAGGCTGTTGAATAGGGCGATATTAACTTCTCTTTGTATTTCAATAAACATCTGAAACATGTGGACAACAATCTATGGAACCACGTAGACCTCGACCAGAATTTAATATTTTCTGTGATTTAACACCTAGCCTGGTTACTGAGCAGGTAAGGTGTACGGTGCGACAGATATGACGTTCACACGGGACACAACATTCACAAGACGAAACTTTGGGCAACTGATTTTCTCTCGTCATGTTTGCATATGAAACGTTAGTCCGAAGAAGCCTCTATTTTGCGAGCTTCATAACATTTACGCTCATAGCCTCTGCAATGCAACTATCCTCGGTACAGCGAACTTTTCGGCGTTCCCCTAATATCGAGAGGAGACATTAACAAATGGTGGAGGGTGCGGACTTGTTACGGACGCCAGTGAAAACATGGGGAGCAGGAGGAGGTTGCACATAAACGGGTGTTCAAAAGTATCCACGTCCGTTAAAGCGTCGGAAGGTGCTGTATTGAGCGACAAAAGTTACGTTTACTGGTGCACGGTTGTGAACTAAGTGTAGATACAGGTTGCGCACTTATTTCTTTTACGGCTTTGTGGTACCCACTATTCAAACACGATAGAGAATGGACGGCATACATGACAACAGGTTGCAAAAAGGATAACTTTACGTCTTTCCACATAGTCAAGAAGACGAGTACTGGCCTGTTTTTATACACGACCGGAATGTACAGGAGACCACAGCAGCATTTCCGGAAAGAAGATGTCACAGCGATGTAAACATGTCGTCTACTCGGCTCGCGCGGCCCTTTTGCACAATCAGCAGACAGAGCGATTAATAATTATATTAGCTGGCAGCTGTAGCTAGCAGAGTTAAAACCAGTCGGAAAGATGTGCGCCGTTTACGTTTTCAAGGTGTATTGAGCGCATAGTAGAGCAAAAATGAGACACATTGAAATGGAAAAAAAATTGTTTCTTCAGTACGTTAGTAATAAGAATGTGAGGCCAGGGTCACTCGATTACAGGCGTGGCGTGTTTGCCAGTGCAGGATCGTCGGTAATGAATGACTCGCGAGTGTCGATGTTGCGACGTCTCCACAGTGTATCAGCAAGAGACGCCCTCCCCAGACCTGAACATGTGTAACACAACTGAAGCGAAGGGAACAGTCAATTCTGGGAAGCGCGCCATATTTCTAACATTTTCCCTCGTTTGGCACGTGCCTCATCTAAGTGTAATACTTTGCCTAGCGTTTTACGTAAAAATATTTAGAGTACTGTTACCAACAAAAAATATAGCAATACAGACTTTTGTATAAGAAAAGGGCTTCACATTTTTCTGTCGTCAGAGATGCCGCAAAAATCAGATTTCCCAGGAAAAAAAAAATTCAATTTGTGCAGCGGCTATTCTACGGAGCAGGTCATCGAATCATTTGCGTCCGGACGTGGGGGAGCGGCGTCGCAGACGTCGACACCTCGTCTGGCAGCACGACGACAGTGATGTGGAGCCGAAGTAAAGGAGACGAATCTTTCTAATGTAATCCTGAACAGATGCAAAAGTTCAACTCGACAAGAGCACGGATAGCGTCTGACGCAAGAATGCCGTCGCGAGCCACTCCGTTCCCCGTTGTAACGGAATTTTAGGCGCAACAGTTTATTGTAAACACTGTGTGATTTAAATTGTCCGTTCATCTGATTCTGACGAATTACAGGGCGGTGAACTGGAAGGAACTGCGATTACGATGAGAAGTTGAAGGTTTTTCTTAGCTGTAGATTAATCGGAAGAACGTAACATTTCTTATCGTATCTTCTGTGGATTAGGGGAGACCACACTATGCTGTTTCAGTCCGTTCACCTATGCGATGAAATAAAATAAATTAAACAGATTTACCCTTAGTTCGCAGATGCCTTCATCGCCTCGCTAGTACGAACGACCTCCAGATTCAGCCGTTGACAAAAGTTTGCTACTGGCGCTTCCTCCTTTCCTAAACAGAGCAGGACACACAGCGAGAGGTGAATAACGTACAGAGAAATGAATGACTTCGTTAAATGTACTGATATCAGCTGTCTTTTTTTCTCCTTTCTGCTCTCACTATAAAGCTACGGCACAAGAGTAACACACACTGTGTGACGTGGTGGTTGTACGTGCAGGAACGGTAAAGTATAATCTGCCGGAACCGAGAGGTGCTATCAGTTTCTTCTGACCAGAAGACAAAGTAGCTTCAAATGTTACCAATACTGACTAAACTGAAAGCAGCAAAATACTTCCTCCAGAACCACATCTTCACTGGCTCCAAAACTGTAATAGCAACTGGAAGTTTCGATGTTTACGTCGAGGCATCGGTCTGAAAGAAACAGAAGTGCCGTAGTATGCATTATTCGTGCAAATCTCCTGAGTACAACAGACGCTTTGTTACGCCAAAGTCAGTGTATCAATGACAAATTAAAACTTCTAGTAGTAGACAGTGGTTCTAGTACGGCAACTGTGTTTCCCGTAATTGGGTCACAGTTTTCAAAGATTACGTACATGTATGACTGGCGCCAGTTTCTACAACAGTCTTCTAGTAAGGACCATTTAAACACTACGGAGAGTGCACAACGCGTTTTGTAGAAGCAGATATTAATGAGTAATTTACTCTGTGTCGTCATCAAGGCAACTCTGATATTGATTTGATACGTGGCCGGAATGTGTGAGATGTCGCAGAACTACTTTGCGGAGGAAGATGCAACTACAACGTTAACACGGAGGAATCTTTTGGAACACTGAACGTATCATCTTGGTGAACAGAGGATAAGGTAGGGCTGCATATGTGGGTTGTGACAATCTCTCGTAATAAACAGGACGGGAGTGTAGATGTTATAACGTCACGGTTGTGTATCATGGAACGCCATGCGTATGGAACATATGTAAATTTTCCACAGTATGACTACACATCTGCATATGCGTTTCTAGGGCTGGGCTGACCGGTGAGCTCCCGCGCTTGCCGACCATCACAAAGACACGTGAAACAAAAGTCGTTACAGTTTGCCCACTGACGGATCACTCAGGAATGTTTGGACACTCTTTCAAAAGGGAGAATTTCAACCCAAATGACAACAGCACACGCTACGCGGCAAACATTTACCAAAATCCTTGGGTTGGATGAAAGCAGGGATGTTGGCTGTAGTCGGTCGTCATTTCTGAAACTCTACGAATGGCGAAAATTTTTGACACGACAGAGAGTTAATCTCTAACCCACTATTATGAATTTACTCTACAAGCAACGTTTTCTTCTTATCTCGATATTGGTTCGTCATTTGTACTAGATAAAGCACAAGTCGTAGGTTTTTATTCCGTGTAAAAATAGGACGTTACGGATGTCACTTCTTAAAGCATAATGCCACACATGAGACGTAGTCGTGAGGAAATGGCCAGAAAACTATATGATTCCCGCCAACCGATTCTGTGGAAGAGGCCAGCTGAATGAGCCACAGTCCAACAAGAAGAGAAATTGGTCGCATTCCTGTAATTCTGCCATTTGTGAAAATAAAGAGTTGGCAGGACAGTGTTAGAAACGTTTGCTGTCGTTCCACATGGCCAAACGTAACAGGGACAGTTATCGCATTAACGTCGCGAATCTTGCAGAAAGTAGATTAATTGAATTACCAAATAAGTGATACTAATGCAACAAGATCAGTTGTTGAAGTCAGTACTTGATTCCAGTTGCAGATAGTGCAACCGTCTCATCCATTTGGTTTCGAACCACAACACGGGAAGGATAGATGCAGGCGCCGTGTATACGTTTATCTCTACGGTCCAACACATGAAGCCCGGTGTGTGTTCACAGATTCACATACGCCAGCGAGGAGCACATAACGAAGTCAGGCATCGTAAACCAAAGTTTTGACGGAATTCATTCTCGCGATAGGCGCCACCCAGCAACACGACAGAATAATAACGCTGACGCAAGCTTTTTCCATTTCTTTTCCTTCTCAGTGAATTAATCGTTGACTTGAATGCAGTCGTCCTCCTATCATGAGCAGTGTGTAAAGGCATTCGAGGAATCCTTTCTTATCTGTTACCATTTAACACATCGATACAAAGAAATGATGCTGTCAACTTTTTAATTACGTGATCATAAGCGATGCCTGGTGACAACATATTCGCTAGTTCTACGTACACGACTAAGATTTCTCCTTGGCTCTAGAGCAATTTTTCTGTCCATTATACGTCTTCAAAACCATGGAGTGTAAATACGTTCCAGCTGTTACCGTTCCACATATTCCGCACGACGCGTGTGATCCACGCGAGCGTAATAAAACAGCAGCAGTGAGTTATTTGGCTTCGCTAAAAAGGTTTTGACGGTACTTCTTTACGATTTCCTTACATGTTTACCGGGAGATTTTTTCACTCAATCGCCTCCTTCTCGGGGGTGTAGCGTAACATCAGCTGGAGGCAGCTGTGACAGAAGGCCATCCATGAATGTGCCGAGTACGAAACAGCACAGTCCGGATGCGTTACAGTGATACAACTGGCCAGCGACTGGGAGTGTGATTCACATGTGGGGAACGACACACACCTACGCGAGTTCTTGCTGTGGGTAGACATGCGTCAAGTAGGGATTCACTCTCATTTCGATGATGAACCCTTGCATCTGAATTTTTCTCCCTTTTTCGCTTATTTCACAAAACCGCCATTACTCGCGGGAGAGTTAAAACTGCCAACATTCCGCGGTGCTGGCAGCAACAATCGGTCTCTGACGCAGCGACAAAGCTCTGTCGGTTGCAGGAGACGGAAAATTAACAGAAAAATAAATCCAGCTTCTACATTACTACTATATGTATTTGTGACTAACGTCTAAATGTGCTGACAATCAGTACAGAGTAATTATGCAGATCTGATGCTGGTTTCGTGATTTTGTGTGTCGCGTGCTGGCTTTCCAGTGACGCGACGCAATATGGGCGTACGTTAAAAGTGAACAATTTAAGCAATGCTGGTTGAGCAGGGTTTCGCCATCCAGCATCGTTATACAGGGTCCGGAGAAACGATTTGACCAAAGGTGTAGGGCGGAAAGACAGTGTGAAACTTAGTAGTTTGAGTACAACAACTCGGGGTCGAAAATTCGTATTTTGGGAGCTACAGGAACGTAATTAAAATCTGACATGTGGACGTCTTTACTCAAAATGAAAGATAATTCACACAAAATGTAAGTGTAATCACAGTCTATGGACTAACCAGTCTCGGGACGATAACAAGAAAAACTCAAAGCATCACATACACCTGTGTAATACTTAGCCGACGTTCTAGACAACATTTCTTTAGAAATAAAGACAATCACATGTCCATGTTTTATATTTCAACATGTCTTCAAGAGGACAAAGTAAATGAAACGTGATCCACCACTTACTTAGCGTTAAGTATGTCGCAGCAAATGTTCAAACTGCCCACCGTTTTCGTGCTGGCATAGCGCTATAAATATTCAACAGCCATTTCTAGTTCCTATACTCGGATTGGTTTTTTTAATGCTGTCTTTCTGCCCTACACTTTGGGTCAGACTGTTTTCTCACACACTGTATATGTAAGACAAGACATGGCAGAATGATGGTCAACTTCTCAAGAGTCCATAGAAAGTGCTGGAAACGGCAAAATGACGGAATGCGCTGGTACCGATGTATAACCTTAAAATTTTATAAAAAAATGCGATACGTTTAACCATGTAGCTAGAATGTAAGATGTAAAATACGTTTCTTGATCATAAAAAATCCTCAACTGAAGTGGTGAATGTACAAATGTCGTGACAATAGCCTCCGTGACGTTACTATGGAGCAACATAGGAGCCCCTGCAGCATCGGTATTCATGAAACGAGAGACAGTGCACCGGTGGTCAGTTCCCAAAGCACTGAAAATAAAACACGATTTTTAACTGTGTTGGTCCCATTGCTCCTATCATCGTAAGTGAAGTATTTTTACAGCTTCTGTGACGTGGAAGTGATGGCAGAGACCGATGAATACCGTCATATCAACTCCCCCACACGTTAACCTATGGAACCAAGTAGCCCTCATTTCTTCTTCTGATCAGAGGCAAACCACATTCAATTTATTTACGTTTTTGACTGTACTCAAACGTGGTGAATTTTGCCTCTAGTCCTCCGTGAAAGTATCTGACACCTGCTGCGATTTTCCATGTTTGTATTCAGCTGTTAAGGTGAACGGTACGACAGAGACGACGACTACACGGGAAACAACATTCAGGTGAGGAAAATTTCGGAACCATTTTTCTCTAATGATGAGGTTGCATGTTGAACATTAATCGGCTTTGATAGGATGAACAAACGTCGATGTCCAGAGCTTCATAATTTTTACACACATCTCTCTGCAATGGAGCTGCCCTTGACGAAGCGAACTTGTCATTTTGTGTAATATGAAGAGGAGACATTAACAAGTAGTGGAGAGTACGGAGTCCTGGCAGACGCCAGTGGAGTCGTGATATGGGGGAAGGTGAGGAGCAGATTGCACGTAAACGGATGTCCAAAAGCCTCGTGCACGGCCACTGAAGCGTACGTAGCTGATTTATTGAACAATCAGGATTACGCTCGTTGCGGAAAGCAGCGCGAGATGGGCACTGCTGCAAACACATTTCACCAAAAAGCGTTAGGCGTTTACGCACGGCGACAAAACTGCTCAAAGACTGAGGACCCATTCAGACCGCTGTGCACAGAGTCAGGGGGTGTCTTGTCTCCGGCCACTGTTTGCCGTAGCCCTCGCCACTAAGCGAGAGGCTGGCTGTGGCTATTAGCACATTTCCAGGATCCATATCGCAGTGTTTGCGTGATAAGACAGAACTGCTATTGGCAGATCCGTTTGCAAATACTGCCCTACGTACTATGTAGTAGCAGTCCTACTATTTGACGGTATATTGATAATTTTTACTTATCGACCGTCTGACAGCAACTGAATAAAACACAATTTTAGTGCCATACGCGTTTCGCCTTTATTTTCTGCAAGACATCATCAGTGGCAGGTTCCGTGGACAATTTCTTACATATTACGCTCCTGTTGCATTTTCGGTGTTCTTCTTCTTACGAATGCGAATTTGCTGTTTTTTTCCCACATTCCACAGCACTATGAACTGAACGCTTGTTTCAATGCAATGTTTTGGTTTCTGCTGCCGACTGTCAGACGGTCCATAAGTAAAAATTATCAATATACCGTAATATTACACGCAACTGAGGAAGACAGGATTACAAAAGTTGAAGATGTCTGCTATTTGACGTTCACAGAAACGGACTGGGTGCCAGATACGCTTCCTAATGTAAGTATATTACGGAGAAATCGAAGATTCGAATAGTAGAGAACGATTCTATCATCGCAGATGTCCCGCAGACGTGTTTGTCCCATATTGGGCAATGACTTCGAGAGAGTATCTAGGAATACAAATCGCACAGATGTGTGGTACAGCTTTGCGACGCCGTCTGTTGAAACACGACGAATGGCACGTTTAACAAGAGGGTATACATAATGACAACTTTTATTTTCGTGGTTTTTCAAAAAACATTGCGGAATTGTTTTAATATATACCAAGAATGTGAAACAGACTACGTTACAATTTTGAAACCATAAGGAGTATAAGGTTTGCTTGTAGCCCGGTGACTTAAAAACGATTGGCCAGACATCCGCCATTTGCACGCTTTCAAAGAGGCTTAAACGGAAACAATCACCTCTTGAGAAAATCATGCATCAAGGAAAACATGTCAAGCAGTCAGCCCTTACAACACAAGTAAGGCCTGAATAAACACATGTAAGCGACAGAGTTGCAAACGGTTACGTACACACCACTGAGATGTTTCTAGAGTGTACTAAAGCTGAGACAAACAAAAAGTATGCTCTTGAAATTCCTTAACTTCCTAAAACGACGGAACTTTTCGAGTGCCAAATGTATTTTCTTAGCGTGGCCAATAACACACCAAGCTGTGTCGGTTCCAGAATACATAATGTAATAGGCAGCTTTCCAGGTAAGCAAATTCGTCTCTGGTTTTACGGTGGTGAGTTTCCTGCTCTGCTAATGGTGCAATTTGCTTGCCCACGGCCAAAAACACGTGTGAAAACAGAGAGGATATTACGAAACCTGAATATGCTTTGGACGATAATGCGATAAAACAGTTACCAATAAATGTAAATATTCGCTGTAGTATTTTAGGTAAAATTAGTTGCGTTATTTATACTGAGGTAAAACCAAGGTTCATCAGTTCCGTGGAAAGGCAGGCCGCAAGAGATGGGAACGTAGAGCAGAAACTTGCACCGGCACCGCGACTACAGTCTTTCCTTGAGGGGCTGCAGAGGATTTCCCCGACTTGGTTGCGATTCGAGCATGGGGGGGAAGCAGCGCCGCAGACATCGACGCCTTCTTTGGCAGCACGGCTGCAGCCGGCTGGTGCAGAGAGAGGCGATGGAGAGATTGGTCCGAATCTTGATTTCTTATTCAAATCTAACGCGCCAAACACGCCGAAAGCATTTGTATCCAGAATGCCGCTGCGAGACAGTCCGTTCGCAGTTGTAACGAAATTTTCGGCGCAGTACTGCTTTCGCGACATTTCAAAAATTCACCTCTTTGTAATTGTTCGTTTATGTACTGCTGAAGAAACGGAAACCTCTGAACTAATTACGATGATGAGTCTACGAAACATTTAGCTTTGGAAAGAGAACGATTATGGAAATTATTGTCGATTATATCAGTTCGTATCATTTCCTGCTGACGATTACGATAGATTGTTACTCTCCACGTCTGCATACGAGTTTTAGCCGCTGTTTCAGAGCAATAAATCATTGTGTCTCCATGTGAACAAATCGGTGCTCGGCACTCACATTATGTATGTGAATGCCAACAAGATAAGTAAGAAGGAAGAGGACGTTGAATTTTTATAGCTCGTCCATTACTATTGCGAAAACATTGAAATGCTTTCAAATGCGAACAGAGTGTGTAATATAGCACACAATAGTTTGCTGTAGGGAGGTGGAAGTGTTATGCAAGCATGACGCCACAAGTGATTACTGGAAGTCAGTGGTATTTTTCATTGAAGAATACGATGCATAATTTCGATTGGACACAACGATAACTTTTGAGAGTTTATGTCTGAAGGGCCTCACTCTAAATGTGGGTTTATATAGATTAAATACAGTCATGTGGGTTCCATTGACGTTATTTATCGCTTAAAGGTTTACTCGCTTCTTAGTCCGATGAATGTAAAGTTTGACCGGCGCTTGTGCACTTACTATCCCTTTTCCGTTTTCCTTTTCTCCATTATGCGCGCGAAAGTTAAAACTGCCGACATTGTGGAGCGCCAGCAGCAACAATCAGTCGCAGAGACAGCGACAATGCTGTGTGGGCCGCGGGAGACGCAGAATTAACGGAAAAATAAACTCAGCCTCTGACTTTCTACGATCTGCACGCGCGATTAAAATTGCCCAACGTCATTACCGTGTCATTATGCGAATGCGACGCTGGTTTTACGATTTTGTGTAACCCGTGCTGGCGTTCGGGTTGCGTCCCTTTTGGTAGTCAGTGACGTGTGTGAAAAAATGCAAACGTAAGCAGTGGCGGTTGGGCGGGGTTTTGACATCGTGCACCGTTACACATAATCAGACATGACATGACAAGGGTGCTGACCGCAGTCTCAATTTTCGATAAAATTAAAGTGCTTAAAACCGTAAAATGATGGAATGCTGTGGTATTTTTTTCTCGCTTCCAAATACAGTACGAAATCCGGCATCGGTGACCATGTTTCGCGAATTGATGTGATAGCGTTTACATGTCGGACCAGCAGCGGTAGTGGCAGATTCGGTTTATGAAAAGCACATTCGGTAGCCGTCTCTAGCACTGTTAAATAACGTTTTATATTTTGTTGGACACAATGAAAGCGATCATTAACAAACAGTTTCTTTTTCGAAGCGGAAACACAGAAAAACAAAGATTTTATTTTTACGCCTAACATTTCTCCTTCGTTCGACATTTATAATTTTGTGCAACAAGATATCAGAATTTCCGTGTCCATTACTATATACAAGGTCCTTGATCGTTGAGTGACACAATGCCGCCCGTAAACATACTCTTTTTCACTCTGTTTATTCCTTTCCAACTTCTTATTCGGTATATCAAAGCTAAACACGGCAAGTCGCATGCTGCCATCTGTCGGCCATCGACTACACTGCGTCCTCTGTAACTCCTTTCGCAGTTGACTTATTCTGCAAAACGGGTCGCCGTCAGAACGTGTCTTTCGATACCGCTGGTTGGGGTGCGATTCACGCACTTTCAAGAAATAAAAACAGAACATCTGTACATCGAAATCTCTTCTGGGCAACGAGGGAAGGCTGTAGCGTGTTTGTATGACAGAAAGTAAAATGTGATGACTGTGAGCGGACGAGACTGCCACATCAGAAAAACAGGCGGCAGCGATTCCAAATCCGCCTCCACACAGCCCCAGAGAATATCGTATAACGCAGTCAGGCGGTGTAGAATAAATTCTAGATGGTTTTCGTTCTCGAGCGAGGCGTTGGTCAGCGCTTTCAAATAAGTGGTAGCATATTAAAACATAAAATAAGTTTATATTTTCTATGTCCTAGGAAAAAAATGGAAATAAATAAAGGTTTTTTTTTCGTCACGTTCCAACACTAACAGAAACATATTTTCTTTTTTCCTGAGAGGAAAAAAATTGATTTCAATGTCAGGTGCAAGTATATTCCCTGCGAAGCGTACTTTTCAACTACTTAATATAATACGTGGCCTTAATTTCTCTTTAGTTCTTCAGTGACAGGGCACAATTCGTGGCATGCAGAACAGGAGACATAAGCAGTTAGGTGGGGCGCTGGAAGATACATCATCAGAATGGAGAAAGAGCTAAAGTAACAACCGGCGGCAGTCTTCAGAGAAAGCGGTCGCGAATCAGGTGTTGAGTGCGACGGACTACCTGGCGGATCTTGAAACGGAAAATCTGAACATCAACAGTAGCGGGAGGCAAAGGCCGGGCAAGTTCTGATAGATAGGAAGAGTATCTAGCAATCTGTGGGCGGCGATATGGCACCGTGTGACAGATTAAAACCGGCGTAACTGGTCAGTGAGTGGGACAGGATACTGGAATGCGTCTGACAACTGGCGGCAGACGCAGCATTACGCTGTGCTCACAGTTTTGGACATTGGTTCGCTGGCTTGAGTAGAGAGAGACTCCAATGTTTCTCTTAACCAGGTACACGGATTGACATGTGTCTTTTTCGTGAAAGATCGGAATTTGCTTATGAATTATAAAGATATGTTATGCGCCGAATACTACTAAAGATGTACCCGGTAATAGTGGGGCAACTTTGAAATGTACAAGCAAAAATCCATGACGTTTACTGAGTGTAGAATGAGGAAAGTCGGCAACAAACGAATAACCAGACAAAAATTGAATGTAAAATTGTTAATAATCATGCCGCTCGTAAAAAAGTGTTATACAGAGCGTTTAATTGATTATAGTAATACCGAGAAAATACACAGGTGTTCAAGGGTGAGAAACTGTCGAAATGCTCGATAAAGATAAATAAATGATTGGATACAGCGAGACACGTGGCGCGTGGTCTACGGAGACAGGGGCGCGACGTGGCGCCTCAGCCGCTGTGGCCGCCATTAACACTTGAGGAACGACTCAGCTGTCACTGCAGCCCTATGATGGCGGACATCTGTGGCCAAGTCTTAGTATTTTGTTCTTGTTTATCACGGCTGCTCAAAAAATTGAAACATTTATTCACACTATGCAGTATGTAATTCGGCTCGCCCTGTTACTAAATGTTCAGTTTATAAAGAAAAATATAAATTACATGAAGGGCATTTCTGCTCTGGCTGGAGCAATTGTCTCCTCCACGATTGCATGATAGACGTAACACTTCTATCACGTGTGAGCATTTTCCTCATTCTTTACCTAAGAAAAATACGAGACTAGTAAAATTCATAGTCAACTTCGTCATGAATTACAGGCTCAGTTGTGCGTAGTTCGTAGGAACGTGGCAGGGACGATATCTTTAGTGAGTTTGTCTGTGGTGGACGCAACATAAAACCTGGGTTTCTGTAATTGCTGGTAACTCAATCGCATCGCGAACATTATCGTTCAAAATTGTCATCGCATTAAATGAACAGAAACGTACTGTTTGACTGCCAGTTGCCGCTTTCGTTACTCCTTCCTGTTTTGATTTCTTTAATAGAATCCCAGTTCCTCCGGGGCAAACCCTGAATCTAACTGCCATCATTCCGTGGCGCCAACACCAACAATCGACCGCTGATGAACCGACAGGGCTCTGTGGTCTGCAGGAGACGCAGAATTAACGGAAAGATAAACTCGGCTTCTGCATACTACGATCTGCGTTTGCGATTAATGTCTGAGTGTGCTTGCAATCAGTACGGTGTCACCGTGCGAATCTGGTGCTGGTTTGGTGATGTTGTGGATCGCGTGCTGGCTTTCCAGTGACGTGGCGGAATGTAGGCGGTCAACCTGGCTGGGTGTCATTCAGTGAGATATGTGTAGCGTCTGTAAAAACTGAATAATTTAAGCGGTGCTGGCTGAGCGACGTTTGCCATCCAGGAATGTTATACAGGGTGCGGAAAATCAATTTGACCAAAAGTGCAGGGCGGAAAGACAGTACGAATCGTAGGAATTTGAGTGCCGCAAGTAAGAGCCGCAAATGCGTAATGTCGGCGCTACAGGAGTGTAATTAAAATCTGACATGGAGACCTCTTTACCCAAAATGAAAGGTAATTTATAGAAAATGTACGGGTGAACACAGCCTTTGGACTAACCAGTCTTCAGGATGAGAACAAGAAAACTTTAAAACATCACATACACGTTCATCATACTTAGGCGACGTACCACACAATATTTCCTTAGAACTGAACACAATCGCATGTCCATATGTAATACTTGAAGATGTCTTAAAAAGGTCAAAGTAAATGAAAAATGAGTCACCACTTAATTAAGTAAGCCTGTCGTAGCAAGTGACATAATGATAGTCGAACTCTCACGACTCCATAGAAAGTGCTGGAAACGACAAAATGACGGAATGCGTTGGTAGCGATATACAACTATAAAATTTAGTAGACGGAAAGTACGTGGAAGAAAATGCGAAACGTTTAAGCAAGTAGTAAATCTATAAATGTGGTGAGAAAAGCGTCTGGCACATTATTATGGGGCAACATATTATGAGCCCCTACAGCGTCGGTATTAATGGAACGAGAGAGACAATGCACCATTGGTCAGTTCCCTATGGACTGAAAATGAAACGCAACTTTTAATGGCGTTGGTAGCATTGCTCCTATCATAGAGACGAATTAATTTTATAGTTTCTGTGATGTGGAAGTGATGACTCAGAGACCGATGAATAGTCTGATATCAGCTGCTCTCCGTATTTCGATATATCCCTGTGACACAGTAACCTACGAGACCAAGTTTCCCTGATTTGTTCTCCTGGCAGAGGCGAACTATATTCTATTTACGGTTTTCACTGTACTGAAACGTCGTGAAATTTGCCTCAAGTCCTCCATGTAGGTATCTGACACCTGCAGCAAGTTTCCATGTTTGTACTGAGCAGTCGGGATGAACGATACGACAGAGACGACGACTGCACGGGAAACAACATTCAAATAAGGAAAATTTCGGAAACCGTTTTAATCACGTGGTTACATGTTAAACAGTAATCGGTTTTGCTAGAGTGAGCAAACGTCCATGTCCCGAGCTTCATAATTTTTACACGCGTGGTCTCTGCAATGCAGCTGTCCTCGACGAAGCAGACTTATCAGTCTTTGCGTAATACGAGGTGGAGACATTAACAGATGGTTTAGAGTACGGATTCCTGGCAGACGCCAGTGGAGTCGTGATGTGGTGGAGGGTGAAGAGGAGATTGGAAGTAGAGGAACGTTCAAAAGTCTCGTGCTCGGCCATTGAAGCGTTCACAGCTGATTTCTTGAGCGATCAGGATTACGCTCGTTGTGGAAAGAAATGCGAGATGGGCACTGCTGCAAACACATTTCACCAAAAAGCTTTGGGCGTTTAGGCACGGCGACAAAACTTGTCAAAGACTACAGACCCATCCACCCGGCTGTGCAAAGAGTTAGCGGGTGTCTTGTCTCCGGCCACTGTTTGCCGTAGCCCTCGCCACTAAGCGAGAGGCTGGCTGTGGTTATAAGCACATTTCCAGGATCGATATCGCAGAGGCCCCGTGATGAGACGGAACTGCTAATAGCAGATCCGTTTGCAGAGACTGCTCTATGTAATTAATAGTAGCTGTCCTACTATTTGACGTTCACAGAAACGGACTGAGTACCAGATACGCTTCCCTACGCAAGTATGTTACTGAGAAATCGGAGATTCGAATAGTAGGGAGCAATTGTATCATCGTAAATGTCGTGGCAGTTGTGTTTGTCCCATATTGGGCAATCGCTTCGAGAGAGTGTGTAGACATACAAATCGCGCCGATCTGTGGTACAGCTTTGCGATGTCGACTGTTGAACCGCGCCGAATGGTACGTTTAAGAAGAGGAAATAAAAATGACAACTTGTTCAAACAAATGTCGGGCTTGCAGCCGGTCGTCGTTCAATACTTCGCACGATATTTCAACTGGGCACCTGCCAGTCATCTTCAGGTGAGCCGTCGCAGACTGGCGATAAACGACGACGACGACGCACATGATGGAGGGTTGAACCCTCAGCCGGGAACGAAGTTCTAGCGCTTTTTTAATGCGCTTCTCCTTCTTCATTGGTGAGGTGAAAATGTGGGTGTGACATGACGGGTGGTATTGTCCTTGACTGTTGTGCTAGATTTTTTTTTTTTTTTTTGTGATAAAGAAAGATGAAAGGATAGAGAGACAGTGAGAGAAATGGAAAACGAAGGGCCGAAGTGACTGGCCGATGGTTTAAGCTAAGGCTCCGCTACTGGGGCAATGGCCGCGCGTGGTGTTCGTTACTGAATCTGGCGTTGTTTACGTGCAATGTCTTCCATGGCTTCCATAGTTTCGCTGTCCATCCTCCGCCGACCAGACCGGGACTTTTCCTCCACGAATTCGTCTATAAAGTAGCTTAAGGCATCCCATTGAGAGGGGGTGAATATGGGGTGTGAATTTATCTGTTCTATTTCCTTCTTCGTGAGCACTGCCATAAGCGAGTCACGGTATACGTACGTGCGGAATTGAAGCGGTCGATGGGGGAAAGATAAAATTCACAAAAATGACAACATTTGTTTTCGTGGTCATTCAAATAAATCGCGGGATTGTTTTAATATATACCAATAATGTGGAACCGACTACGGTAGAATTTCGAGATATAAGACGCTGCAGGAATAAAATCAGCATGTTGGCAACAGACGTCACGTAATCCGTTGGTCGAGGCGAACACAAAGCCGTGAGGAGTACAAATTTTGCGCTTGTAGCCCAGTGAGTAAACACGATCGGACAGATATCCGCCGATTACTCGCTTTCCGAGTGTGTTAATACCTGTAGTGAAAGAAAAGTTGTATTAAATGGAAAAAATCGTCTGTCCAGAAATGCATGGCTCTTTTGAGAGTAGTTTCCGTAGCATATGTGGCAGTGCGCAGCCGTTCATAATGAATGAGACGCCAGTGTGGATGTCATGACGTCACTGTGGTGTACGAGCAAGTAACGCCGGCCGTGGTCTCTAGTTAATGAAGTACTGTCGCAAAGAGACTGCACAGCTACGCACTAAGCTCTCGATAATACGAGATACAGTAATAACAACAACTCATTCTCTATCCATTATCATCACGACAATTGTAACACTCTTTTAGTGAGTGGCCGAATATGTAAAGGGCCACAATACCACGTCGCAATGGAAGGTGCCAAATTAAGCAAAACATCTCAAGCCGTCAGCTCCTAAAACAAAAGTTTAGGCGAGATTAATTATACGTAAGCGACAGAGTTGCAGACGGTAACATAAACACCTCTGAGACGATTTTAGAGTGTATTGAAGCTAGAGCCAAACAAAAAGTATACCCTTGAAATTCCTTAACTTCCTAAAACGACGGTCTTTTTCGAGTGCTACATGTCTTCTCTTAGTGTGGCCAACAACAGGCCAAGCTGTGTCGGCTGTATAATAGATGTAAACCTTCACAAGTTGCTTTCTCGGTAAGCAAATTTGTCTCCGATGCTGGTTTGACGACGGTGTTTCCTGCACTGCTAATGGCGCATTTGATTGCCGGCGGCCACAAACACATGTGAAAACAGTGAGGGTATTAGGAAACCTGAATATGCTTAGGACGATAATGCGAGAAAACAGTTAGTAATAAATGTAAATATTCGCCGTAGTGTTTTGGCAACATTACTTACGTTATTTATATTCAGGTAAAACCAAGGAACATCTGCTCCGTGAGAAGACAGGCCGCAGAGACGAGAGTGTGCAGCAGTAACTTGTACCGTCACGGCGGCTGCTGCCTTAGCGTTGGGAAGCTGCAGAGGCTCTCCTAGACTTGATAACTTTTAAACCGTGGTGGAAGCAGCGTCGCAGACATCGACACCTTGTTTGCCAGCACGGCTGTAGTCGGTTGGTCCACAAAGAGGCGACGGAGAGATTCGTCCGAACTTCGGTTTGTTATTCGCGGCTAATCCGGCGAAGAACGCCGAAAGCGAGTGTCTGAGCAATGTAGCTGCGGTACACTCCGTTCTCATTTGTAACGAAAGTTTCGGCACGGTTCCAAGTCTCTGTAATTGTTCGTTTACGTATTGCTGAAGAAACGAAAGCCTCTGAACTAATTACGGTAGTGAGTTTACAAAACATTCAGCTTTACGAAGACAACGGCTATGGAAATTACTCTCGCTTATATAAGTTAATATCATTTTCTAGCGACCAGTATCATGGGTAGTTTCTCTTGGAACGAACGTCGACTTTTGCGATTCGGTTTCTACGTCTGCATACGAGGTTCAGCCGCTGTTTCAGAGCGATAAAACATTATCAATCCCTGTTAACAGGGAGCTCACACAACGTTTGTGAATGCCGACATGATAATTAAGCAGTAACAAGACGAAAAACCTTTTTAGCTCGTCAATTACTATTGCGAAAATATTGAAATGCTTTTATATGCGGACAGTGTTTAATATAGCAGACAATCGTTTGCTACAGGGAGGTGGAACTGTCACGCAAGCACGACGCCACAAGTGATTAGTGGAAGTGAGTAGTATTTTTCATTGAGGAATGCGATGCGTAATTTCGATTGGACAGAATGATAAGTTTTGCGAGTTTGTGTGTGGAAGGCCTATCTCTACATGTGGGTTTAAATGGACAACATACAGTTACGTGTGGCCCACCGACGTTGTTTATCGTTTAAAGGTTTATCGTTTACATGTAAAGTTTGATTGGTGGTTGTGCATTTACTATAATATCTCCGTTTTCATTTTCTCCATAAAACCGCCATTGTCAGCGAGCAAGTGATAAACTGCCGACATTGTGGAGCGCCAGCAGCAACAATAGGTCGCTGGGGCAGCGACAAAGCACTGTGGGCTGCAGCAGACGCAGAATTAACGGAAAAATAAACTCAGCTTTATCTTTCTACGATGTGCAAGCGCGATTAAAAGTGCCCAACGTCAGTACCGTGTCATTATGCGAATGCGACGCCGGTTTTACGATTTTGTGTAACCCGTGCTGGCGTTCGAGTGGCGTCCCTTTTGGTAGTCGGTCAGCGACGTGTGTGAAAAAACGCAAACGTAAGCAGTGGCGGTTGGGCGGGATTTTGTCATCCTGCACTGTTACACATTATCAGACATGACCGCAGGCTCAATTCTTCGATAAAATGAAAGTGCTTAAAACCGTAAAATGATGGAATGCTGTGGTAGTGTTTTTTTTCCTTCGAAATACAGCAAGAAATCCGGCATCGGTGACCAGGTTTCGGGAGTCGATATGATAGCGTTTACATGACGAACCAGAAGCGGTAGCGGCAATTCGGTTTATGGAAAGCACATTCGTTAGCCGTGTGCGGAACTGTTAAATAACGTTTATATTTTGTTTGACAGAATGGAAGCGATTATTAACATACCCTTACTTTCTCGAAACGGAAACATAAGAGATTCAAAAATTTTATTTTTACGCTAAACATTCTCCTCCGTTCGACATTTATAATTTACTATAAAAAGGTATCAGAATTTCAGTGTCCATATTATACACAATGGAGCCCGTATACATCTTTTTCGCGCTGTGTATTCCGTTTCACCGGCATATTCCCTACATCAAAGCTCAACACGGGAAGTCGCATGCTGCCATCTGTCGGCCATCGACGACACTGCGTCCTCTGTAACTCCTTTCGCAGTTACCTTCTTCTGCAACACGGGGCGCCATCGCAGCGTATACCGCTGATTCGGGTGCGAATAAAAACAGAACATCCGTATATCGAAATCTCTTGTAGTGGGCAACGAGGGAGGGCTGTAGCCTATATGTATGACAGAAGATAAAATGAGATAACTGTGAGCGGACAAGACCGCCACACCAGAGAAACACGCGGCTGCGGTTCCAAATTCGCCTCCACACAGCACCAGAGAATATCGTATAACGCAGTCAGGAGTCGTAGAATAAATTTCAGACTGTTTTCGTTCTCGAGCGAAACGTTGCTCAGCGCTTTCAAATAAGTAGTAGCATATTAAAACATAAAATAAGTTTATATTTCATATTTCTTTTGAAAAGAATGGAAATAAATACTGTTTTTTTCGTCACATTCCAACACTCCCCGGAAAATCTTTTCTTTTTTCCTGAGAGGAAAAAAAATTGATTTGAATGTGAGGTGCAAGTATATTGCCTACGAAGTGTACTTTTCAACTACTCAAAATAATACGTGGCATTAATTTTTCTTTAGTTGTTCAGTAAAAGGGTACAATTCCTGGCATGGAGAACAAGAGACATAAGCAGTTAGGAGCGGCGCTGGAAGATACATCATCAGAATGGAGAAAGAGCTAAAGTAACAACCGGCGGCAGTCTTCAGAGAATGCGGTCGCGGACCGCGTGTTACGAGCGATCGACTGTCTGGCGGATCTTGAAACGGAAAATCTGAACATCAACAGTAGCGGGAGGCAAAGAGCGGAAAAGTTCTGTTACGTAGGAGGACTACCCAGAAATCTGTGGGCGGCGATATGGCACCGGGTGGACAGATTAAAATCGGCGTAACTGGTCAGTGAGTGGGACACGTTACTTGAATGCATCTTACAACTGGCAGCAGACGCGAAATGACGTCTGCCTTTTGCGTAGAAGATCAAGTTTTGCACGCAAATCATACAGACGTGTTAAGCACCTAATACTACTAGAGATGTACCTTGTAAAGGCGGACCAAGTTTCAGAGGTGCACGCAACTTGTTTGACGCTGGGTTTAGAATGAGGAAATACAGTAAATAACGAACAAGTTCCCGACAAAAATTGTTAATAATCGTGCCGCTCGTACAAAAGTATTGTACAGAGCGTTTAAATTGATTGTATTGATACCGACAAAATATACTGGAGTTCAGAGGTGAGTAAATATGGAAATGCCCGATAAAGAGAAATAAGTGATAAGATATAGTAACACACGTCGTGCGTTGTGTTGGAGATGCGGGTGCCTTGTGACGTCACCCCACACTGTGGGCTGCTGCTGCATCTGTGGACGAGCCTCGGCAGCCGTGGCCGCCATTAAGATTTCACGAATGACTCAGCTGCCACTGCAGCTCGGTGACGGCAGATATCTGTAGCCGAGTCTCAGTATTTTGTGCCAGTTGTTCTTTGTTGGAAAATCGCAGCATTCATTCACACTATGCAGTACTTAACTCGGTTCGCCCTTGTACTAAATATTCAGTTTATACAGTAAAGTATGAATTACATGCAAAGGTAACTGTAAAATCATTCCTCTGTCGGAGAAAGAAATGCTCTGGATAGAGGAATTGTTTCCAGGATGATTGCGTGACAGACGCAAGACTGCTTTCTCGTCTGAGCATTTTGCTAATTCCTTACCTAAAAAAAATACGAGAGTGGGAGTAGAAATAGTCAACTTCGTCATGAATTACAGGCTAGGTTATGTGTAGGTCATAATAAATAGTGTAATTTAGTTGTGTGTAAAATGAAACTTGGCACGGACGATAACTACAGTGAGTTTGTCTGTGGAGGGCCCAACTTAAAACCTGGGTTTCTGTAATTGCAGGTAACTCAATCGCATCACGAAAGTTATCATTAAAAATTGTCATCGCATTAAACTACCAGAAACGTACTTTTTGATTCCGAGTTGGCTCATTCATTACTTCTTTCTGTTTTCATTCCTTTAACAGAATCCCAGTTACTCCGAAGAAAGTCTGAATGTTAACTGCCATCATTCCGTGGCGCCAACAGCAACAATCGACCGCTGATGCAGCGACAGAGCTCTGTGGTCTGCGGGAGACGGAGAATTAACGGAAAGATTTAGTCGGCTTCTACATTACTATGATCTGCAATTGCGATTAATGTCCGAATGTGCTTACAACCAGTACGGTGTCACCGTGCGAATCTGGTGCTGGTTTGGTGATTTTGTGGATCGCGTGCTGGCTTTCCAGTGACGTGGCGGAATATAGGCGGACAACCTGGCTGGGTGTCATTCAGTGACGTATGTGTAACGAACGTATGAAGCGACTTATTTAAACAGTGCTGTTTGAGCGAGGTTTGCCATCCAGCACCGATATACAGGGCGTGCAGAAACAGTTTGACCAAAAATGCAGGGCGGAAGTACAGCATGAATCATAGGAATGTGTGTTTGGCAACTAAGGGTCGTAAATCCATATTTTCAGCGCTACGGGAACGTAATTGAAATCTGCCATACAGAGGCCCTTGTTCAAAATGATAGGTATTTTACAGAAAACGTATACATAAACAGAATGTTTGCACTAGCCAGTGGTCACGACGAGAACAAGATAAATTTCAAGCGTCACAAACACGTGTATCGCATTCAGCTGACGAACGAGACAGTACTTCTTCAGAAATGAGGACAATCACATGCCCATGTTTCTTGTTTGAGTATATTTAAAAAAAGTGAAAATGAGTGAAAAATGAGCGACCACTTAATTAACAGGAGTATGTATAGAAAACGTTTTAACTGACCACCGTTTCCATGCTGCCGTAGCGCCTTAAATATTTAACTGCAACCTGTATTTCTATACTCAGATTCCTTCGTTTGACACTCTCTTTGTGCCCTACGCTTTTGGTCAAACAATGGCAAAATGTCAGAATGCGTTGGTAGCGATTTGTAACTTTAAAGCTCAGTAGACAGTAACTATGTTAAAGGAAATGTGACTCATATAACGAGGCACTACGGAATTAGACGTGTAATATGTTTTCTGTTTAAAAAAAGTTCTCTAGTAGAGCTATTATGGAGCAACGTATGAGATCCCACAGAATCGGTATTAGTGAAAGCATGCACCGTTGGTCAGTTGCCAAAGCGTTCATAATCAAACAAAACACCAAACTGGGTCTATGACATTGGAACTAGCATCGTGAATGAAGACGAAATAAATTTATAGTGTCTATGATGTGGAAGTGTGGATTCAGAGACTGATGAATACGGTGAATTTAATTCCTCTATATTTTTTTTTTGTTCGATAAATATCTACGACACTATGGAACCAAGTAGCCACTATTCCTTCTCCTGACCAGAGGCAAACACTATTCTACTTATTAACTGTTTTGACAATACTGAAATGTGGTGAATATTGCTCCTAGCCCTCCATCAAAGTGGGCTAACAGAATCGGATACCTGCCGCGAGTTTCCATGTTTGTACTGAGCAGTCAAGATGAAAGGCGCGACAGAGACGGCGACGACGCGGGACACAACATAGGGATACCCAAAATGTCGGAAACCACTTTTCTGTAGTCATGTTTACATGTTAAACCTTAACCGATTCTACTAGCCGGAACGAACGTCTGCGGTACTTCCCAAGATTCTTATGTATCAGACCCATGGTCTCCGCTGAGCAAACTATCGACGATGAAACAAACTTGGCGGTGTTTCCGTATTGTGAAAGGAAGACGTCAACATGTAATGTAGAGTACGAATTTCTTACGGAGGTCAGTGAAAATATAAGATGGAGAAGTGTGAGGAGCAGATCACACGTAAAGGACTGTTCAGAAGTCTTATCCAGGCACATTAAAGCGTTCGTGGCTGCTTTATTAATAGACCGGAATTACGCTCGTTGTCGAAAGAAATACGAGGCGGGCACTGGTGGAAGCGTTTTGCACCTGAAAAGATTAGGCATTTAGATGTGGGCAGAAGACTTGAAGTAAATTCACATTCCCACCGCTGTACGCAGGGTTAGGGGATGTTTTTGTCACCAGCGACTGTTGTGAGCCGGAGGCTGTGCCACTAAGCGAGAGGCGGCTGTGGTTGTAGGGACACATCCAGCATCGATATCGCAGATGTGGAATGCAGTAGCAGTCCTACTATTTTACTGTCACAAAACGATTTGAGGGTCGCATACAGCTCCGTAAATATGTATATAACCGACAAATCAGAGATTCGAATAGTAGATAATAATTGTATCATAACGAATTTCCCGCAGATGTGCTTGTCCCACACTGGGCAATCATTTAGAAAGAGTACGTAGACATACAAATCGCACTGGCTCGTGGGACAACTTTGCGATGTCGACTATTGAAACACGAGTGATAGCACGTTTAATAAGAGACAATCAAAATACTAACTTTTGTTTTACGTGATAATAAAAAAAAATTGCAAGATTGTTTCAATATATGGCAAGAATATGAAGGACACTACGGCAGACTTTCGAGATTGGCGGAAGGTACGGAACACAGTTTGTGTCCAAAATTTTGCACAGGCCGGCGTGCAGCGTGTAACGCATTCAGGCACCGTGAACAAAGCTCTTGCGGTATTGGTTCTCGCGACCTGCTCTGCCCAGCAACAGGACAGAAGAATATGGATGAGACAAGTTTTTTGTTTTAATTTTCTACCGCCTTGTCAGTGAATTACTGTTTGAGTTGAACGTGTTCTTTGTCCTCACAGGTGCAGCGTGTAAAGGTTCTGGATAGATATATTTTAATCTGTTTCCAGTTACGAATGGAATCTGTCGATACACACCGCGTTTAAATTCCGCATCGGCACAAAGCAGGTGATATTGTCGACTACTTTTAATACATCTTCACAATCGATGTCTGTTGACAAAATAGACGCTGACAATGCGTATATGATTAAGACTTGGCCGTCACTCAAGACGAATGTTTCTAGCCGCTACAAGTCTTCATAACCTTGAGGCGTAAATACGTAACAACTATTACCACACAAAGCGTGTGATCCGGGTGGGCATAATAAAACAGAATCTCATGCATTAACTGACCCGGATAAAAACGTTTTGACGGTGTTTTTTGACGATTTTTGTACGTGTTTTCTGGAAGATTTTCTCACACAACCTCCACCTCCTCCTCAGAAATTTAGGATACCATCAGCTGGAGGCAGCTGTGACAGAAGGCCGGCCATGAATGTGCGGACTGCGAAACAGCACTGTCGGGATGCATTAAAATGGTGCAACTGGCCATCGACTAGGCGTGTGATTCACATGTTGGAACGGACACGCATCTCGTGAATGGCGGGCGGCGCGACGTCCTGCTGTGGGTGGATTTTAAGAAAGGTCAGATAACAGCCGTCACTCGCGAGAGAGTCGAACTGCTGTCCTTTCGGAGCGCCATCAGTGGCCAAGCACTGTAGGCCGCAGGGGATGGAGAAATATGTTCGGCTTAACTATGTGTAATAATTCGCACGTGTGTTTTGCCAGCTATATTGACAGTACTGTTATCGACGCAAAACCGAGGTAAACAGACTTTTTTATCTCATACAAAGGCTTTACGTCTTCTGTCATCAGAGAGGCCGCACAGATCAGATTTCGCAACTGTAGTTTCAACCTGGACAGCGGCTGTACTCCAGAGTAATTCGTCGAATCATTGACGTCCCGACGTGGGGAAACAGCGTCGCAGACATCGACATCTTCCCTGGCAGCCCGACGACAATGATACGGTCACCAAAAAAAGAGCCATGGAACTTCATAAGATAATCCTGAATCGCTACTCAAGTTTAACTCGTCAAGAGCACCGACAGCGTCTGACGCAAGAATGGCGTCGCGAGCAACTCCGTTCCCAGTTGTAACGGAATTTTCGGCCCACAGCAGGTTTCGCGGCAATTTATAAACACCGCGTCATTTTAATTGTCCGTTTATCTCATACCGAACAGCTATAGAGCGGTGACCGAGAAGGAAATCCAATTACGATGATGAAGTGAAGGCTTTTCTCAACTGTAGTTTAATCGGAAGACCGTAATATTTCTTGTCGTCTTTTCTATTGGTTAAGGGAGACAACACTATGCTCTTTCAGTGAATTCCCCTAGTCAATGAAAGTAAAAAAAAAAACCAGATGATTTACCCAGAGTTGGGAAATTGCTTCATCGCCTCACTAGTAAAGACGACCTCATTTCATGGCAGATGTGGTTTGGAAACTGAGTTTCAGCTGTGGGCAAAAGTTTGCTACCGAAACTAACTAGAGACGCTCCTTACTTCCCAAATAAAGCATCGCATACGGCGAGAACTGAATAACAGGCACAGAAGTGAATGAGAGGAACTCATATATAATGATTTAATCGTTGTTTTCCTTTCTGGTCTCAATATACACCTGCGGCACAACCTGAGCAAAACGCGTGTGACGTTGTGGTCCACGTGTAGGAACGGTCAAGCATAGTCTGTCGGAACAAAGAGGTGCTATCAGTTTCTTAAGACCAGAAGACAAAACAGCTTCATTTGTCACCAATCCTGATTAGACTGAAAGCTGCTATACGTAGCTTCTGGAACCGTACGTGGATAAACTCCAAAGCAGTTTCGATATTTACTTCGAAGCGTCGGTCGGAACGAAAGAAAAGTAGTATGCGTCATTCACAGAAATATTCAGAGTACGTTATAGTGCTACAACGATGAAAAATAATATTACGACAATGTCAAACCTTATTTTCATAAAATAAACAATAACTGACGATATTAAAATTGTAATTATAATTTTATTATTTTAATTTTTGTGCTCAGTGAATCAAAGACTTTCTATTGCACGGAATGAACTAGCATTGTTTGTACTACGAAACTATATATATGATTCTTAAGTGAGAACTAATTCTATGTAAGACATTTTGTCTGGGCGGGTTTTGTGCTCGTACTGGTCGGTAGAGAAAGAAAAGTTTCTTAATCGATGTATGTAATGTGAATGTATAAAGGCTATAAAAAGGAGAGAGAGGCAGAGAGAGAGAGGGAGATAATTCTCGCGGACAATTACCATATTGTATAAGAAAAAGTAAATACAAGTTATTCAAAACAAATATCTCTAAAGCGTATCGTACTGTGATTTAAAAAGACTGAAAATTGCGGTGTTTAATCTAAACCTGTCCTGCATAACAGCGAAGAACATTTATGTCATCATATATTTTCTTCGTTTGACCACGGTTGTGATTCGCATGTTACTTTTTGTTACGCGACGTGTTAGGAATATTTTCATTATACGCGCAAAAGCGCACACAGCTTTGATCGAACCTGCATCTTTCGGAAACGAAAACTCTTAATCAGTACAATGACGCGAATACCGTCTGAATCGCAACCGTGATCACAAAAGTGTTTCCTGGACCTGATTTTTATAAATGTGTAGACTTGAAAGCGAACAATATTGCACCATCGCTGGCTCGCAACAATTGAAAGAAAACAAAACAGGGACTGAACAACTTTAAATTTTAAGGCCGTCATCGTTACGAAATCTGAACGACGTAAGTTAATTAATTAAATATTAACAGGAAGAGAATTATTAAATTTTAAAGATCAAATGATAGCAAGAATTTAAAGCATTTTAGCATCAGTACGTTTCTTTGCATTAGTAGCTGAGTATCAGATACCATCATATCTATTTAAAAGATAGTGCGTAAATAACATTGCGACCTCTTATAATTATTGTTCTAGCAATTCAACGTGAGACGCTTTCCTATGTAAAGTCAGTTTATTGGAGACATATTAAACATTTTATTAGTACACACTAGTTTTAGCTTAGCAACTGTGCTTGCCGTAATTGGGACACGGTTTTTAAAGATTATCAACATACACAATGCGTGCCATTTTGTAGTGCGGTTTCCTGGTATGGACTTTTCGCACACGTCGGAGAGCGGACACCACACTTCGTACGAGCACCTAGTAATGTCAAATTTCTTCTCTATTCTCATTAGGGCAACTTTCATGCTGATTTGATACGTGGATGGAATGCGTAAGAAATCACAGCACTACTTCGCAGAGGAGGAAGCAAACCACAACGAAAACTCTTTGGCAACAAAGGCTGTGCAATTCGAATGTCGATGCAGAAAATAAAGCGATGGAAATTTGTGCGTTTGGAACATGTAATCCCCGTTTTCCTAACGATCGATTAGATGTACGCCATTTATATGTTTAGATAACATATTAAAGCAGTAGCAGAACAAACAGTACACCATTTAAAAGCTAAAAATTATAGGACAAATCTTTCGCAGTACTTAACGCATCGTCTTAGTGGGAATACTGTAAGGCCGAGTTCTGTCGAAGGCAGGGGCTGCACGTGTGGCGCTGCAGAGTCGGCCGTAATAAACAGGGCGAGTGTGTCCTTCCATGGGTTGAAAGCAGGGATGCGTGTCGGTCGTCAGGTGTAAAACGCTACGAATGGCGAAGATTTTGAGACGACGGGATGTTAATCTCTAACTCGGTATACGGGCGTCCTCCATCAGTAACGTATTCGGTTCTTCAAGCTTCATCTCTCGATACTGTGTCGCTATCTGTACTGGAGTATGCAGGGACCATAGCCTCTTATTCTGTGTAAATTCGGACATCACAGATGTTAGTTCTTAAGGCATAATGACGCACGTACTCCTGAGGAAACGGCCAGAAAACTGTATGCTTCCCGCCAGGCCGATATTTGCTCTTCCGTAGAAGCGGCCAGCTAAATGAGCCACAGTCTAACAAGAACAGGAATTCTGTCGTTCGTGAAAATAAAGAATTGTCAGGACAGTGTGTGAAACGTTTGCTGTCGTCCCACCTGACCAAACGCAACTGGGATAGATACCGGATTAGCACTGCGAGTCTTGGGGAAATTAGCTTAACGGAATTGCTACACGTGTGACGCTAATACGACACGGAGATCCGTCGTTGATATGTGTGCTTAATACTGCAACTGTCTTATCCACCTGGTTTCGAACCTCGGCACGGCAAGGATAGATGCATTTGCCGTCTACATGTGTGTGACTATGGCCTAAGGTATGAAACGTGGTGTGTGTCCAAAGTTTCACGTGCGCCAACGAGCGCCGTACAACGCAAAAAGCCGCCGTAAATTAAAATAAAGCTTTGGTGGCGTTCGTTCTCGCGTTCGGCGCTGCCCAGACACGACAGAATAATATCGCTGACGCAAGATTTTTTTTCGATTTTTATCACGTTTCCAGTAAATTACTTGTTAGTTTCCATACGGTACTCCTCTTCACATGCGCAGTGTGTTAGGGCCGATGAAGTATCTTTTTCCTTATCCGTTACCAGATACGAATGCAGTCTGTAGAAACACAGAAGGACAATAGCTGGACACATTGCCACGAAGTAAGACAGGTTCTCACACTGCGATTATATTCCGCCTCGATGCGAAACAGACGACGCTGTCAACTTGTTTATTAAACCTTGACAATCGATGGGTGGTGACAACATATCTGCTAATCCTGTGTACTTGTTTAAGGTTCCGCCTCGACTCGACAGGAATTTTTCTAGCCATGATACGTTTTCAAAGCCGTGGGGTGTAAATAAGTTCCATCCCTTACCGCTACGCATATTCTGCACCACGTGTGTCATTAAAGTGAGCATAATATAAGAAGCACAAGCGTTAACTGGCTTGGATAGAAAGGTTCTGAAGGTATTTTTTGGCGATTTCTATACGTGTTTTCCAGAAGATTTTCTCACAGAATCGTCTACTTCTTAGGAGTGTAGGATACAATCAGGTGGAGGCAGCTGAGACACAAGACCATCCATGTACTGTAGGTGCGGTGTGCGAAAGAGCACACTTCGAAAGCATTACAATGTTACAACTGCCGGCGACTAGGGGTGCGATTCACGTGTCGGAATGGACACGCATCTCGCAACTGGACGGCTACGCCAGGCTCTGCTGCTCGTAAATATTAAAAATTAAGTCGCTGTGCCAATTAGGGATTCACTCTCGATCAGATGATGCATATACATTTTTCTCCCGCTTTCGTTTGCTTCAGAAAACCGCCATTACTCGCGGCAGACTTTAAAATTGACATCGTTCTGCGTAGTAGCAGCAACAATCAGTCGCTGAGGCAGCGACAAAGCTCTGTCGGTTGCAGGACGCGGAAGACTAATGGAGAAAGAAATTCATCTTACACATTACTGCAATCTACATTTGTGATTAACGTTCAAATATGCACATAATCGGTACAGTGTAATTACGCGGATCTGATCCTGGTTTCGTGATTTTATATGTCGCGTGCTGGCGTTCCAGTGACGTGGCAGAAAATGGGTGGCAGTCACCCAGCGTTCGTAAGAAAAGAAAAATTTAAGCTGTTGTGATTCAGCGAAGTTTGCCATCCGGCGTCGTCATACAGGGTGCATAGAAACAATCTGACCAAAAGTGTATCGTGGAAACGCAGTATGAAACACAAAAATTTGAGTATAGCAACTAGGCTTCGCGACTGAATATTTTCGGCGGCACCGGAACGTAATTAAAATCCCACACACGACCGTCTTGGCTCCAAATGACTGGTAGTTTACAGAAAATGTATACGTAAACACAGGCTGTGTGAACTAACCAACCGTCACCATGAGAACAAGATAAATTTAAAGCGCCACTTACACGTGTATCGCACTTAGCTGACTTAGGACACTGCACGTTTTTAGAGATGAAGAGAATCAGATGTCCATGTCTCATGTTTCAGTATGTCTTAAAAAGGTGAAAATGAGTAAGAAGGGAGCCGCCACTTATTGCTATAAGTATGTCATAGCGAATCTTCAAAGTGACCACAGTTGCCATGTTGGCATAGCGCCCGAAATATTCAACTGACACTTGCAATACCGAAATTCCTTCATTTGATGCTGCCTTCCTGCTCTGCACTTTCGGTCAAATTGTTTTTCCCCACCCTGTTTGTTCTAGACGTGACGCGACAGTAATGGTCGAATTCTCAAGTCATACAATACACTTCGTCTATGGTAGAAAGTGCTAAATACGGCAAAATGACGGAATGCGTTACGAGCGATTTATAACTTTGAAGTTCAGTACACAGTGACTACGTAAAAGCACATGTGATACATTTAACCAAATTGTTACGAAGCAAGATTTAAATACGTTTTCTCATTAGAATGGGCAATGATTTCTGAAGAGTATGTAGATACACAAATCGTGCCAATCTGTGGTACAACTGTGCAATGTCGGTCATTTAAACGCGACGGATAGCACACTTCACAAGAAGAAATAAAAATGATAATCTCGTTTCTCGTAGTAAAAAAAAAAATTGCGGTATTTTTTTTAACGTATAGCAAAAATGTGAAACAGACTACTGTAGAATTTCGAGGAGGAAGACGTGACGGGAACAATGTCAGCATGTTGTCAACAGAGGACAGGAGATCCGTTTGTCGAGGCGAAGACAATGCCTTAAAAAAGTATTTTTGCGCTTATCGCCCAGAGAGTAAAACACAGTCGAACAGATATCCGCCATTTCCACGTTTTAAAACTGTTTTACACTTACAGTAGAACAAAATTGAGACGCTTTGAAATAGCGAAGAATTTAATTTTTTCAAAAAACCATAATGTGTCAGAGCACTCACTGTATTATTTTAGTGAGGAGAATGTGAGGCCAGCCACACTCCATTACAGAGCTAGCATATGTGGCAGTGCAGAGCCATTCGTAATGAATGAGTCGCGAGTGTGGATGTTATGACGTCACCATAGTGTATCAGCAAGAGACGCCTGCCCTGATCTTTAGATAATAAAGTACTGTCGCAAAGAAACTGCATAGATACTCACTAAGCTCTTGATAGTACGAGACACAATATGAACAACTTTCTCTTTTCCATCATCATTGTCATCAGGACAATCATAACACTCTCTTAATATGTGGCCGGAATATGTAAAGGGCCACAGCCCCACTTCGCAATGGAAAATGCTGTAATAAGGAAAACATGTCACTAGTCAGCTAGTAGAAACACGGGTAAGGCGAGAAAAATAATTTGTAAGGTGCAGAGTTGCAAAAGGTTACATATACACGACTAAATGTTTTTATGGCGCTTTAAAGCTAGAGCCAAACAAAAAGTGCGCCCTTGACATTCCCTAAGTTCCTAAACAGACGGTATTTTTCGAGTGCTAATTTTATTTTCTTAGTGTGGCCAATAACAGAGTAAGCTGTGTAGGTTCCAGAATACATGTAAACTCTCGTAAGTAGCTACCTTTGCAGGTACGCAAATTCGTCTCCGATGCCGGTTTGACGACGATGAGTTTTCTGCGCTGGTAATGATGCATTTGCTTGCCGACGACCACAAGCACATACGAAAACAGTTAAGGTATTACAAAACCTGAATACATTTAAGATGAGTAATGCGAAAAAGCAGTTACTAGTAACTGTAAATATTGGCTGTGGTGTTGTACGCAATAATAGTTACGTTACTTATATTCACGTAAAACCGAGCCCCATCACTTGTGTGGAAAGACAGACCGCAGAGAGGAGAATGTACAGCAGCAACTTGTAGCCGCACGGCGGCTGTTGCCGTAGCATCGACAGATGACAGAGGAGTCTCAAAACTCGTTTACGTTTTAAGCACGGGGGAAGCAGCGTCGCAGACGTCGACACCTCGTTTGGCAGCACGGCTGGTGTCAGCTGGTCCAGGAAGAGGCGGTGGAGACATTCATCCGAACCTCGATTTGTTACTCACGTCTAAGCCGGCCAAGAACGCCGGAAGTGTGTGTCAGAAGAATGTCGTTGCGACACACTCCGTCCACAGTCGTAACGGAATTTTCGGCGCAGTGCTGTTTTAGTGGCATTTCATAAATATCTCGTCTTTGAAACTGTTACTTTATGTATTGCTGAAGAACTGAAAACCCTTGAACTAAGAAGAATGCAATTAACAGTTGACGAAAGAGAACGGTTACAGAAATTACTGTCGCTTTTATCAATAAGTACTGTTTTCTAGAGACGAATACGATAGTTAACTCATGTTCGGATGAACGACGAGTTTGGTGATTCGGTTTCCACATGTGCTGTTTGATGACAACAAATCATCATCTCTCCGTGTGAGCAAACCGGTGGTCGACGCTCACATAACATATGTGAATACTGACGTGATAATTAAGAGGACCAAAGGTGACAGCTTTGAGTATCTCCTAAATTACTATTGCGGAAATATTGAAGTGCTTCTACATCGGACAGAATGTGTAATAGAGCTCACAGCCGTTTATTGTAGTGAGGTGGAAGTGTTATGAAAACATTACGCCACAAGTGATTAGTGGAAGTCAGTGGCATTTTTCATCGAAGAATACGATGCGTAATTTCGTTTGGACATAACGGTAACTTTTGCGACATTGTGCGTGGAAGGCCCAACTCTGAATGTGGATTTATGCAATAACGGTTATGTGTGCCCCATTGTCGTAATTTTTGGCTTAAGGCTTTGCTCGCCTATAACTTCGCTAAACGTTACGTTTGACTGGTGGTTGTGCAATTATTATCATTTTCCTCCGTTTTCACTTACTTAATAAAATCGACATTACTAGCTAGAAAGTTCAACTGCCGACGTTGCGGAAGGCTAGCACCAACAATCAATGGCTGGGGCACTGACAAAGCTCTGTGGGCTGCAGAAGAGGGAGAATCAACAGAAAAATACATTCGGCTTCTACGTTACTAAGATCTGCAAGCATAATTAAATACGTTCAAAGTCAATACAATGTCATTATTTGGCGATTTCGTGTAACCAGTGCTGGTATTCGAGTGACGTGGCGGAACATGGGGGGTCGACCCATTTGGAAGTCATCCAGAGACGTATGTGCCACGTTTGTGAAAAAAGGCGTAACTTAAGCAGTGCTGTTTAAGCGAGATTTTGTCATCGTGCACCGTCATTCATGCCAGAGATGAGCCGACTTGAGCGCTGACCGCTTTCCCAGGAGTTCAATACTTACTTAGTCTCTGATAAAATGATTGTGCTACAAAAGGTAAAATGATGGAATGTGGTGGTAGTGTGCTTTACCTTTAAAATACAGTAAAAAAACCCGGAACCGGTAACCGCATTTCGAAAACCGATATGATAGTGTTTACATGACGAACCACAAGCGGTGGTGAAAGATCGGTTTGTGAAAAACACACTCGGTAGGCATACGTAGAACTGCTAAGGAATGTTTTACTTTTTGTTTCACGCAATGAAAGTAAATATTAACATACCTTTCCTGTTACAAAACGGAAACACAGGGAAGCAAAGATTTTATTTTTACGCTTAACATTTCTCCCGCTTTCGATATTTACAATTCTCAACAAAAGGCTATCAGAATTTTCGTGTGCACTATTATATACAATGTCGGTGATCGCCGCGTGTCACAAGATGCCCAGTAGACATGTTACTCTTTTCCGCGCTGTTTATTTCTTTTTAGCGTCTTATTGTTTATATCACTGCCGGACACTGCAAGTCGCCTACTGCCATCTGTCGACCAACGGCTGCACTGCGTCCTCCGAAACTCCTTTCGCAGTCAACGTCTTCTGCCACGCGAGGCGCCAATAGAACGTCTTTCCATATCGCTGGTTCGGCGCGAATCACGCATTTTCGTGAAATGAATAAAAAAAAAAATAGAAATCTGTTTTTGTGTGCGTCGAGAGAAGGCTGCGGTCTTTTAGCATGAAAGGAGGTAACACGAAATATGAAATAACTGTGAGCGAACAAGACTGCCACGTCACAGAGACAGGCGGCTGCGATTTCAAATCCGTCAGCACACAGCGCCAGAGAGTATCGCATAACGCAGTCTGGCGGTGTGGAATAAACTTTGGATTGCCTTCGTACGACCGTAGCGATGGCCAGCGCTTTCAAATAAATTTGTATTACAGATATGGGATAAGTTGATTTTTTTGTACTTCCTTTGTAGAGAATGGAAATAAATAGATTCCTTTTTTCGTCACAGCTTTCAACACTACACAGAACGTTTTTTCTCGTCCGAGGTAAACTCTGAATTGAATATCGGGTTCGAGGCTACTCGCTAAGAACTGTTACTTCCATCAGTTTAAAATAATAGTCTACGTTGCATTAATTTTCATTAGCTCTTCGGAATGCAGATAACCATTCATGGCATGGAGTAACAAGAGGCATCAGTCATTACAACCAACGTTGGAAGAAAGGTTATGTGACTGGAAAAGGAGCTAAGTTCACAATCGGCGGCAGACTGCAAAGAAAGCGGTCGTGAAACACGGACTGGGAGCGACTGTCATTTGGCAAACCTTGAAACGGAAAGTCTAAAATACATAAACTGGGTATAAAGGCCGTGCACGTTCTGTAATAATCTGTGGACGGCGAAACAGCTCACTCTGGACAGATTACAATGGCGTAACTGATCAGAGACTACTGGGCGCGCACGTTGCAATCGGCAGTATATGCGGGGATGAGCTATGGGCGGAGTTTCGGACATGCGTTCGCCGCTTCAAGTAGGGAGAGATTCCGACGCGTATCTTAAACAGAGATAAGGATTGACGTCTGTCTTTTTCGTAGAAAATTAAGTTCTGCGTGTAAATTACAAAGACATGTTATGTACCTAATACTTCTAGAGATGTACCTGGTAAAAAGGTCCAAGTTTCGAAGGTACGCGTGATTTGCTTGACGCTAACTGAGCGTAGAAAGAGGAAATGGGGCAACTAGCAAATAAGCTATTGATAAAAATTGAATGTAAAATTGTTAATAGTAATGCCCCTCGTAGGGGAGTATTATACAACACGTTTCATTTGTTTATACCGATCACAAAAAAAACCTTACTAACGTTTCAGGTATGAGCAAATAGTGAATTGATCAAATGTAGCGAAACACGTTGTGGGTGGTCAACCGAGACAGGGGTGCCGTGTGACGTCACACCTCAGTGTGGGCTGCTGTGCGGTTGCTACGGCTGTAGACGCGCCTCAGCCGCTGTGGTCACGGCCAAGGCTTCATGAACCACTCGGCTGCAACGGTAGCTCTGTGTTGCCACTATTCTACAGCCAAATCTCGGCACTGACTGGTTGTTTGTTGTTGTTGCCACCAAAATTGGAGCAATTATTCACACTGTGCAGTATGTAATTCGGTTGGCCCTCTTACTAAATATTGAGTTCATAAAGTTACAGATGAATTCCATACAGAAGTAATCACATAATCATTCCTACGCCGCAACAGAAAATGCTCTGACTGTAGAAATTGTATCCTGGATGATTGCATGCTAAACGCAAAACTGCTATTTTGCTCGTTCTTTACCTAAGAAAGATACGATAGTAGTAATACAAACAGACAACTTCGACATGAGTTATGGCCTCAGTTCAGCTCATAAGAAGTAGTCAGAATCAGATGTCTGTAAAATGAGAAGTGGCAAGGACGAAAACTTTACTCAGTTTGTCCATCGAGGGTATATTGCAGATTCCTGTGATAGCTCTCAGTTCCACTGCGTAGTTTATTGTTTAAAATTGTCATAGCATTAAACCACCAGGATCGTTGAGTTTGACTACTAGTTGCCGCTTTCGTTACTTCTTTCCATTTTCATTTATATCGTAGAATCCCTTATACTTGAAGGCTATTTGAATTTAACTGCCACCATTCCGTGGCGGCAACAGCAACAATCGACCGCTGATGCAGCGATAGAGCTCTGTGGGTCGCACAGTACGGGAAACGGTCGGAGAAACGAGACGAGACATATTCATTGCTGCTTTCTGCAATTGTGATTAATATCGAAAGTAGCACACGTTTAATACAATAGCTTTACAAGAATGTGATGCATGTATCGTAATCAAAGTCTTAACTGTATTGTTCGCCGAAACTTTCAAAAATGACCATTCTACGTGAATCTATTGTGAAACGAATCAAAATTATATACACCTCTTAACCGAGCCAGTCAATTTACTTCCTCGCATCGTCAGTCAGGATGACCGTGTGTAAATAGTGTCTTTGCATCAAGCATTTAGAAGATGTTCACTACAACAACAACTTGCAATGTCATTTTACTTAGGAAATTTATACTATCTCAGCGAAGAAGAAGTGAATGATGTCGATGTGTGTAGGTTACCTAGCCCCATAAACTGAGTAGCTGTGACGTAAAGTCTTTATGTTATCTCGTTATATGCATACGACAGAGTAACGAATCTGCCCCTTGGATGGGACAGTGTACTGATACGAATTGTTAAGCTCTGTCTGTGGAAACACATAATCGCTTTTAGTTTCTCCTGACCAGAGACTACTTTCATTCTACTTACTAACAGTGACAACAATATCGGAAGGTGGTAAATGTTTCCCATTTTCCTTAATGTAGGTGAGCGACAAGAATAAAATACTTGCTGTAAGTTACACAATGGCGATATCGAGACATTAGTATGAACCATGCAACAGAATTCTTTGCGGAGGTTTCAAACACATGGTGGCATTACACTAGGCCCTGAATCACAGCTATCGAACTGATTCGGTCAATTTAAGAGTTTCACATGTGTGTCTGTGCACGATTTTCGCTGCATGCTTACTAAGATTGCAAGGGGGGACGGGAATGGTTACCTCATCCAAACCAAGCGACAGAGGTAGATACGTATGTGACACTTATCCATAGCTTTCATACTGACTGCATGCGATGAAAGAGTTGAATTTATGAAATGTGATACATTATGAATCCATAAACAGCATAGGGAGCTCCCTAAAAGCAAGTACCTTGAAAGACTTTATGTATGAGCCAAACATTGATATTATTCTAGTTACAGAAGTAAAGGATACTGCACTACACGTTGTATTGGGATATAGCGCTGTAATTAATGCTGGAACTGGAGATGAATTAGAGACCGTGATACTCGCGAAAGAGGGCATAATAGTGGATCACGTTGAAAACTCACATGTAATACAGTTGTAGCTTGTACTGTTTACAACATCTGGCTATTTAATATATATGTTCAACCTGGTAGCAGTAAACTACGTAAACGAGCAGAGTTCCTTTAATTACAAAATTGTCCCTCTCTTCAGATTTCATTAAGGTAATATCATTTTGGCAGAAGATATGAAAGGCATTCTACGTCCAAGAGGTCAATCTCCTAATAGGAACTCTTCTATTGAATTATAAAACGTAAGACAAGAGTACCATTAAATTAACACGTAGAGCATAAAACAGCGACATGGCTGGGTTTACATTAATTATTAACTGCTTGGAAGGTCGCTCGTACAGGCTACACCTGTGGAACAGAGACCAACGTGCTGCACACAGAAGTGTGGCGCAGCAGCTGCACTGAGCACGCTGCACTCGCGTGCACAGCTGATGTGGAGCGACAGGGCGCCCACCACACCAGAAGTCATGACGGACGGAACCTCAACCCTGCACACCTACTGCCAGATGCCGAATGCTGCGACCGTTCCCGCAAAAATATGCAGGACTGGGAAGGTAACTTCACATCCTATATTTCTTTCCTCAGTTTGTGGACAATATGCACGAAAGTAAACTGTCTCCAGAAGGTGTGCTGCCTTTGGGATATGTGCTGTCCTTTGGAGGAGGGCTGTATTTAGGAAATGTGCTTTGCAAGGTGTCCTGCATTTGCAATGTGTGCAGCCTCCACAAGGTGTGCTGCCTTTGCAAGGCAGTTGTTCTTTGCAAGGTGTTCTCCTTTGCAAGATTTTGTGCCATTGCATTCTGTCCTGTCTTCGCAAGGTGTGCTACTTTCGTGAGGTGTGCTGCCTTTGCAAGCTGTTCTGCCTTGACACAGTGTGTAACCTTCGCAAGGTTTTCTGCCTCTACTATCAGAAGTTGTGCTACCTTCACAAAATGTGCTGGCTTCTCAAGGAGTGCTGCTTCACAAGAAATGCTGCATTAGCTAGGTGTGTTGCCTTCACAATATGTGCTGCCTTTGCAAGGTTACCTTGCGGAAGCTGCATATCTGGTGAAGGCAGTCAACCTCTCGAAAGTAGCAAACCTTGCGAAGGTAGCACAGCATGCAAAGGAAGAAGACCATGTGAAGAAATAAAACACTGCAAAGGCAGTACATATTGTGAAGGAGGGCCAACTTGTGAAGGCAGCACACCTTGTGAAGCCAGTACACTGTATAAATGCAGCATACCGTATGAAGGCAGCACACATTGTGAATAAGCCGGCCGCGGTGGCCGACAGGTTCTAGGCGCTTCAGTCAGGACCTGCACAACTGCTATGGTCGCTGGTTCGAATCCTGCCTCGGGCATGGATGTGTGTGATGTCCTTAGGTTGGTTAGGTTTCAGTAGTTCGAAGTTCTAGGTGACTGATGACCTCAGATGTTAAGTCCCATAGTGCTCAGAGCCATTTGAACCACATTGCGAAGACAGAATCACTTGTGAAGGCTGCAAACATTGCAAAGGCAGCACACATTGTGAACATAGCACACTTTGCTAAGGCAGCATACCTTGTGAAAGCTGCACAGATTGCGAATGCTGCACACCTTGAAATCACTGCAAGCATTGCAAATACTACAAATTTTATGAAGGATGCACACCTTGTAAAGGCTGCATACCCTGCAAAAGCAGCACATGCTGCAAAGGCGGCACACAATGAAAATGCAACACATGTTCAAATGCAGCACAGACTGCAAAGAGGCACATGCAGCAAAGGAAGCACATGCTGCAAAGGCAGCACATGCTGCAAAGGCAGCACACATTGAGAAGCCTGAAACACACTGGAAAGGCAGCACAAACTGGAAAAGCAGCATATACTGGAAAGGAAGAACACAGTGGAAAGGCGCAGACATTGGTAAGGCATCACAAACTGGATAGGCAACACTCACTGGAAACACAGAACACACTGCGGAGCCACATCACTTGAAAACCACACACAATGTGAGGCAGCACACGCTGCGACTGCAGCCTTACCAGTGTGTGATGCCTTTTCAGTACGTGGTGCCTTTCTAGTGTGTGGTGCCTTTCCAGTGTGGTTCAAAATGGCTCTGAGCACTATGGGACTTAACATCTATGGTCATCAGCCCCTAGAACTTTGAACTACTTAAACCTAACTAACCTAAGGACAGCACACAACACCCAGTCATCACGAGGCAGAGAAAATCCCTGACCCCGCCAGGAATCGAACCCGAGCGTGGGAAATGAGAACGCTACCACACGACCACGAGCTGCGGACTCCAGCGTGGTGCTTTCCACTATGTGTGCTTCTCCAGTGTTGCTGCATATTAAATGTGTGCTTCCTTTCCGATGTGTGCTGCCTTCCCAATATGTGCTGCCTTCCCAATGTGTGCTGTCTTTAAAATATGAGGTGACTTTCCAATGTGTGTTGCCTTTCTAATATGTGCTACCTTTGCAACATGTGCTGTCATGGCAGTATGTTCTGCCATTGCAGCGTGCTGCTGCCACAGCAGTGTGTGCTGCTATTGCAGCGTGTTCTGCCGTTGCAGCATGTGCTCCTTTCCAATTTGTGCTGCCTACCATTGTGTGTGGATTTCTAGTGTGCACCGCTTTTCTAGTGACTGCTGCCTATCCAGTTTGTGATGCATTTCCATTGAGTGCTGCCTTTCCAGTGTGTGCTGCATCTCCAGTGAGTGCTGCCTGTCCAGTTTGTGATGCATTCCAGTGTCTGCTGCCTTTATAGTGTGTGTTGCATATCCAAAGTGTGCTGCCTTTATAGTGCGCGCTGCATATCCAGGTTGTGATGCATATCCAGGGTGTGCTGCCTTTCTAGGGTGTGTTGCCCTTCCAGGGTGTGCTGCCTTTCCAGGTTGTGCTGCCTTTCCAGGGTGTGCTGCCTTTCTGGGGTATGCTGGCTTTCCAGAGTATGCTGCCTTTCCATGGTGAGCTGCCTTCCCAGTGTGTGTGATTTGCTGTGTGTGCGGCCTTTCAAGTGTGTATTGCTTTCCGATGTATGTGCAAGCATGTGCTGCCTTTGCAGTGTGTATTACCTTTCCAGCATGTGCTACCTTTCCTGCATATCCTGCCAATGTAGCGCATGCTGACATTACCACATGTGCTGCCGTAGGACCACATGCTGCCATAGCAGCGAGTGTGGCTATAGAGGCATGTGCTGTTATAGAGGGAGGTGCATGCTGCCTTTGCAGCATTTGCTGAATTCCCAATGTATGCTGCCTTTTCAGCGAGTGCTGGCTATGCAGTGTGTACTGCCATTGCACCAGGTGCTGCCTTATGATCATGTGCTTCACAGCATGTGCAGTGTTTGCAGGGCCTGCTGCCTTTGCAGTGTGTCCTGCCTTTGCAGTGCATGTTTTCTTTGCAGTGCCTACTACCTTTGCAGCGTGTGCTGCATTTAAAGTGCAGGCTGCCTTTGACATGCATGGTGCCTTTCCTTTGTCTTCTGCTTTTCTAGTGTTTCCGGCCTTTCAGTGTGTGCTGCCTATCCACATTGTGACACTTTACAGTGTGTTGTTATTTCATTGTATGCTTGCTTCCCAGTGCATGCTGGGTTTCAGTGTGCAGTACCTTGCCATTGTGTGACGCCTTTCCGATATGTGCTGAATTTTCAGTTTGTGCTGCCTTTTTCAGCATGGGCTGCCTTTGCAGTGTGTGCTGCCTAGTATTGTGTGCCGCCTTTGTAGCATGTGCTGCCTTTGTAGTGTGTGCTGCCATTGCAGCATGTGCTGCTGTTGCAGCGTTTGCACCCTTTACATGGTGTGCAGTCTTTGTAGCATATGCAGCCTTTGTAGCATATGCAGCCATTGTAGCATGTGCTGCCTTTGCAGCTTGTGCTGCCATTCCATTGTGTGCTTGTTTTATAGTGCATATTGCCTTTACAGTGTGTGCTGCCTGCCGCCTTTCCAAGACAGCAAAGACAGTACGATTTCCAAAGGCAGTACACCGTGTGAAGATAGCACACCTTGTGTAGACAGCTCGACTTGCAAAGATGGCACACCTTGCGAAGACAGCATGTCTTGCCAAGACAGCATGTCATGGCAAGACAGCACGACTTGCATACGCAGCACACCTTGTAAAAGCAGTATGACTTACAAAATCGGCTGACCTTGAGGGGACAGCTCAACTTGAGGGGACAGCTCAACTTGAGAGGACAGCTCAACTTGGGAGGACAGCATAACTTGTGAGGACAGCACAACTTGGGAGGACAGCACAACTTGCGAGGACAGCACGGCTTGCAAGGACAGCACGGCTTCTGAGGACAGAATGGCTTCCGAGGTAAGCACGGCTTGCGAGGACAGCACGGCTTGCGAGGACAGCACAGCTTGCGAGGACAGCTCAACTTGCGAGGACAGCTCAACTTGAGAGGACAGCTCAACTTGAGAGGACAGCTCAACTTGAGACGACAGCACAGCTTGCGAGGACAGCACAGCTTGCGCGGACAGCACAGCTTGCGAGGACAGCACAGCTTGCGAGGACAGCAAAGCTTGCGAGGACAGCACGACTTGCGAGGACAGCACAGCTTGCGAGGACAGCACGGCTTGCGAGGACAGCACAGCTTGCGAGGACTGCACAGCTTGCAAGGACAGCACAGCTTGCGAGGCCAGCAAGGCTTGCGAGGACAGCACAGCTTACGAGGACACCTCTACTTGAGAGGACAGCTCAACTTGAGAGGACAGCTCAACTTGAGAGGACAGCTCAACTTTAGAGGACAGCTCAGCTTGAATGGACAGCTCAACTTGAGACGACAGCTCAACTTGAGTGGACAGCTCAACTTGAGAGGACAGCTCAACTTGAGAGGACAGCTACACTTGAGAGGACAGCTCAACTTGAGAGGACAGCACAACTTGAGAGGACAGCACAACTTGTGAGGACAGCTCAACTTGAGAGGACAGCTCAACTTGAAAGGACAGCTCAACTTGAGAGGGCAATTCAACTTGAGAGGGCAGCTTAGCTTAACAGGACTGCTCAACTTGAGAGGACACCACTACTTGAGAGGGAAGCACAACTTTCGAGGACAGCAAAGCTTGCGAGGACAGCACAGCTTGCGAGGACAGCTCAATATGAGAGAACAACTCAACTTGAGAGGACAGCTCAACTTGAGAGGACAGCTCAACTTGAGAGGACAGTCCAACTGAAGAGGACAGCTCAACTTTAAAGGACAGCACAACTTGCGAGGACAGCACAACTTGCGAGGACAGCAAAGCTTGCGATGACAGTACGGCTTGTGAGGACAGCACGGCTTGCGTGGACAGCACGGCTTCCGACGACAGCACGGCTTGCGAGGACAGCACGGCTTGCGAGGACAGCACGGCTTGCGAGGACAGCACGGCTTGCGAGGACAGCACGGCTTGCGAGGACAGCACAGGTTGCGAGGACAGCACAGCTTGCGAGGAGAGCACAGCTTGCGAAGACAGCACAGCTTGCGAGGACAGCACAGCTTGCGAGGACAGCACAGCTTGCAAGGACAGCACAGCTTGCGAGGACAGCACGGCTTGCGAGGACAGCACGGCTTGCGAGGACAGCTCAACTTGAGAGGACAGCTCAACTGGAGAGGACAGCTCAACTTGAGAGGACAGCTCAACTTGAGAGGACAGCTCAACTTGAGAGGACAGCTCAACTTGAGAGGACAGCTCAACTTGAGAGGACAGCTCAACTTGAGAGGACAGCTCATCTAGAGAGGACAGCTCATCTAGAGAGGACAGCTCAACTTCAGAGGACAGCTCAACTTGAAGGAGAGCTCAACTTTAGAGGACATCTCAATTTGAGAGGTCAGCTCAACTTGAGAGGACAGCTCAACTTTAGAGGACACCTCAACTTCAAAGGACAGCTCAAGTTGAGAGGACAGCTCTACTAGAGAGGGCAGCTCAACTTGAGAGGACAGCACGGCTTGCGGGAACAGCACAGCTTGCGAGGACAGCACAGCTTGCGAGGACAGCTCAACTTGAGAGGACAGCTCAACATGATAGGACAGCTCAACTTGAGAGGACAGCTCAACTTGACAGGACAGCTCAACTAGAGAGGACAGCTCAACTTGAGAGGTCAGCTCAACTTGAATGGACAGCTCAACTAGAGAGGACAGCTCAACTTGAGAGGACAGCTCAACTTGAGAGGACAGCTCAACTTGAGAGGACAGCTCAACTTGAGAGGACAGCACAACCTGAGAGGACAGCACAACTTGAGAGGACAGCTCAACTTCAGAGGGCAGCTCAACTTGAGACGACAGCTCAACTTGAGAGGACAGCCCAACTTGAGAGGACAGCACTACTTCAGAGGAAAGCACAACATGCGAGGACAGCAAAGCTTGCGAAGACAGCACAACTTGCGAGGACAGCACAGCTAGCGAGGACAGCACAGCTTGCGAGGACAGCACAGCTTGCGAGGACAGCACAGCTTGCGAGGACAGCACAGCTTGCGAGGACGGCACAGCTTGCGAGGACCGCACAGCTTACAAAGACGGCACAGCTTGCGACGACAGCACAGCTTGCGAGGACAGCACAGCTTGCGAGGACAACACAGGTTGTGGGGACAGCACTGCTTGCGTGGACAGCACAGGTTGCGTGGACAGCACAGCTTGCGAGGACAGCACGGCTTGCGAGGACAGCACAGCTTGCGAGGACAGCACAGCTTGCGAGGACAGCATAGCTTGCGAGGACAGGACAGCTTGCGAGGACAGCACAGCTTGCTAGGATGGCTCAGCTTGCGAGGACGGCACAGCTTGCGAGGACGGCACAGCTTGCAAGGACATCACAGCTTGCGAGGACAGCTCAACTTGAGAGGACAGCTCAACTTGAGAGGACAGCTCAACTTGAGAGGACAGCTCAACTTCAGAGGACAGCAAAACTTGAGAGGACTGCTCAACTCGAGAGGGCTGCTCAGCTTCAGAGGGCAGCTCAACTTGAGAGGGCAGCTCAACTTGAGAAGGCAGCTCAACTTGAGAGGGCAGCTCAACTTGTGTGTACAGCTCAACTTGAGAGGAAATCTCAACCTGAGAGGACACCTCAACCTGAGAGGACAGCTGAACTTGAGAGGACAGCACAACTTACGAGGACAGGAAAGCTTGCGAGGACAGCAAAGCTTGTGAGGACAGCAAAGCTTGTGAGGACAGCACGGCTTGCGAGGACAGCAAGTCTTGCGTGGACAGCACGGCTTCCGAGGACAGCACGGTATGCAAGGACAGCACGGCTTGCAAGGACAGCACGGCTTGCGAGGACAGCACGGCTTGCGAGGACAGCACGGCTTGCAAGGAAAGCACGGCTCGCGAGGACAGCACGGTATACGAGGACAGCACGGCTTGCAAGGACAGTACGGCTTGCGAGGACAGCACGGCTTGCGAGGACAGCACAGCTTGTGAAGACAGCACAGCTTGCGAGGACAGGACAGCTTGCGAGGACAGCTCAACTTGAGAGGAGAGCTCAACTTGAGAGGACAGCTCAACTTGAGAGGACAACTGAACTTGAGAGGACAGCTCATCTAGAGAGGACAGCTCATCTAGAGAAGACAACTCAACTTGAGAGGACAGCTCAACTTGAGAGGACAGCTCAACTTGAGAGGACAGCTCAACTAGAGATGACAGCTCAACTAGAGAGGACAGCTCAACATGATAGGACAGCTCAACTTGAGAGGACAGCTCAACTTGAGAGGACAGCTCAACTAGAGAGGACAGCTGAACTTCAGAGGTCAGCTCAACTTGAGAGGACAGCTCAACTTGAGAGGACAGCTCAACTTGAGAGGACAGCTCAACTTGAGAGGACAGCTCAACTTGAGAGGACAGCTCAACTTGAGAGGACAGCACAACCTGAGAAGACAGCACAACCTGAGAGGACAGCACAACTTGAGAGGACAGCTCAACTTGAGAGGGCAGCTCAACTTGAGAGGACAGCTCAACTTGAGAGGACAGCCCAACTTGAGAGGACAGCACTACTTGAGAGGAAAGCACAACATGCGAGGACAGCAAAGCTTGCGAAGACAGCACGGCTGGCGAGGACAGCACGGCTTGCGAAGACAGCAAGGCTTGCGATGACAGTACAGCTTGCGAGGACAGTACAGCTTGCGAGGACAGCGCAGCTTGCGAGGACAGCACAGCTTGCGAGGACAGCACAGCTAACGAGGACAGCACAGCTTGCGAGGACAGCACAGCTTTCGAGGACAGCACAGCTTGCGAGGACAGCACAGCTTGCGAGGACGGCACAGCTTGCGAGGACGGCACAGCTTACAAAGACGGCACAGCTTGCGAGGACAGCACAGCTTGCGAGGACAGCACAGCTTGCGAGGACAACACAGGTTGCGGGGACAGCACAGCTTGCGTGGACAGCACAGGTTGCGAGGACAGCACAGGTTGCGAGGACAGCACGGCTTGCGAGGGCAGCACAGCTTGCGAGGACAGCACAGCTTGCGAGGATAGCATAACTTGCGAGGACAGGACAGCTTGCGAGGACAGCGCAGCTTGCGAGGATGGCTCAGCTTGCGAGGACGGCACAGCTTGCGAGGATGGCACAGCTTGCAAGGACATCACAGCTTGCGAGGACAGCTCAACTTGAGAGGACAGCTCAACTTGAGAGGACAGCTCAACTTGAGAGCACAGCTCAAATTCAGAGGACAGCAAAACTTGAGAGGACTGCTCAACTTGAGAGGGCTCCTCAGCTTCAGAGGGCAGCTCAACTTGAGAGGGCAGCTCAACTTGAGAGGGCAGCTCAACTTGAGAGGGCAGCTCAACTTGAGTGTACAGCTCAACTTGAGAGGAAATCTCAACCTGAGAGGACACCTCAACCTGAGAGGATAGCTCAACTTGAGAGGACAGCACAACTTACGAGGACAGGAAAGCTTGCGAGGACAGCAAAGCTTGTGAGGACAGCAAAGCTTGTGAGGACAGCATGGCTAGCGAGGACAGCAAGGCTTGCGTGGACAGCACGGCTTCCGAGGACAGCACGGCTTGCAAGGACAGCACGGCTTGTGAGGACAGCACACCTTGCGAGGACAGCAGAGCTTGCAAGGACAGCACGGCTTGCGAGGACAGCACAGCTTGCGAGGAGAGCACAGCTTGCGAGGAATGCACAGCTTGGGAGGACAGCACAGCTTTCGAGGACAGCACAGCTTGCGATGACAGCACAACTTTTGAGGACAGCATGGCTTGCGAGGACAGCTCAACTTGAGAGGACAGCTCAACTTGAGAGGACAGCTCAACTTGAGAGGACAGCTCAACTTCAGAGGACAGCAAAACTTGAGAGGACTGCTCAACTTCAGAGGGCTGCTCAGCTTCAGAGGGCAGCTCAACTTGAGTGGGCAGCTCAACTTGAGAGGGCAGCTCAACTTGAGAGGGCAGCTCAACTTGAGTGTACAGCTCAACTTGAGAGGAAATCTCAACCTGAGAGGACACCTCAACCTGAGAGGACAGCGGAACTTGAGAGGACAGCACAACTTACGAGGACAGGAAAGCTTGCGAGGACAGCAAAGCTTGTGAGGACAGCAAAGCTTGTGAGGACAGCACGGCTTGCGAGGACAGCAAGTCTTGCGTGGACAGCACGGCTTCCGAGGACAGCACGGCATGCAAGGACAGCACGGCTTGCAAGGACAGCACGGCTTGCGAGGACAGCACGGCTTGCGAGGACAGCACGGCTTGCGAGGACAGCACGGCTCGCGAGGACAGCACGTTATGCGAGGACAGCACGGCTTGCGAGGACAGTACGGCTTGCGAGGACAGCACGGCTTGCGAGGACAGCACAGCTTGTGAAGACAGCACAGCTTGCGAGGACAGCACAGCTTGCGAGGACAGCTCAACTTGAGAGGACAGCTCAACTTGAGAGGACAGCTCAACTTGAGAGGACAGCTCAACTTGAGAGGACAACTGAACTTGAGAGGACAGCTCATCTAGAGAGGACAGCTCATCTAGAGAAGACAACTCAACTTGAGAGGACAGCTCAACTTGAGAGGACAGCTCAACTTGAGAGGACAGCTCAACTAGAGATGACAGCTCAACTAGAGAGGACAGCTCAACATGATAGGACAGCTCAACTTGAGAGGACAGCTCAACTTGACAGGACAGCTCAACTAGAGAGGACAGCTGAACTTGAGAGGTCAGCTCAACTTGAGAGGACAGCTCAACTTGAGAGGACAGCTCAACTTGAGAGGACGGCTCAACTTGAGAGGACAGCTCAACTTGAGAGGACAGCTCAACTTGAGAGGACAGCACAACCTGAGAGGACAGCACAACTTGAGAGGACAGCTCAACTTGAGAGGGCAGCTCAACTTGAGAGGACAGCTCAACTTGAGAGGACAGCCCAACCTGAGAGGACAGCACTACTTGAGAGGAAAGCACAACATGCGAGGACAGCAAAGCTTGCGAAGACTGCATGGCTGGCGAGGACAGCACGGCTTGCGAAGACAGCAAGGCTTGCGATGACAGCACAGCTTGCGAGGACAGTACAGCTTGCGAGGACAGCGCAGCTTGCGAGGACAGCACTGCCTGCGAGGACAGCACAGCTAACGAGGACAGCACAGCTTGCGAGGACAGCAGAGCTTGCGAGGACAGCACAGCTTGCGAGGACAGCACAGCTTGCGAGGACGGCACAGCTTGCGAGGACGGCACAGCTTACAAAGACGGCACAGCTTGCGAGGACAGCACAGCTTGCGAGGACAGCACAGCTTGCGAGGACAACACAGGTTGTGGGGACAGCACAGCTTGCGTGGACAGCACAGGTTGCGAGGACAGCACAGCTTGCGAGGACAGCACGGCTTGCGAGGACAGCACAGCTTGCGAGGACAGCACAGCTTGCGAGGACAGCATAACTTGCGAGGACAGGACAGCTTGCGAGGACAGCACAGCTTGCGAGGATGGCTCAGCTTGCGAGGACGGCACAGCTTGCGAGGACGGCACAGCTTGCAAGGACATCACAGCTTGCGAGGACAGCTCAACTTGAGAGGACAGCTCAACTTGAGAGGACAGCTCAACTTGAGAGGACAGCTCAAATTCAGAGGACAGCAAAACTTGAGAGGACTGCTCAACTTGAGAGGGCTGCTCAGCTTCAGAGGGCAGCTCAACTTGAGAGGGCAGCTCAACTTGAGAGGGCAGCTCAACTTGAGAGGGCAGCTCAACTTGAGTGTACAGCTCAACTTGAGAGGAAATCTCAACCTGAGAGGACACCTCAACCTGAGAGGACAGCTCAACTTGAGAGGACAGCACAACTTACGAAGACAGGAAAGCTTGTGAGGACAGCAAAGCTTGTGAGGACAGCAAAGCTTGTGACGACAGCATGGCTAGCGAGGACAGCAAGGCTTGCGTGGACAGCACGGCTTCCGAGGACAGCACGGCTTGCAAGGACAGCACGGCTTGTGAGGACAGCACACCTTGCGAGGACAGCAAAGCTTGCAAGGACAGCACGGCTTGCGAGGACAGCACAGCTTGCGAGGAGAGCACAGCTTGCGAGGACAGCACAGCTTGGGAGGACAGCACAGCTTTCGAGGACAACACAGCTTGCGATGACAGCACAACTTTTGAGGACAGCACGGCTTTCGAGGACAGCTCAACTTGAGAGGACAGCTCAACTCGAGAGGACAGCTCAACTTGAGAGGACAGCTCAACTTGAGAGGACAGCTCAACTTGACAGGACAGCTTAAATTGAGAGGAAAGCTCAACTTGAGAGGGCAGGTCAACTTGAGAGGACAGCTCATCTAGAGAGGACAGCTCATCTAGAGAGGACAGCTCAACATCAGAGGACAGCTAAACTTGAAGGAGAGGTCAACTTGAGAGGACATCTCAACTTGAGAGGACAGTTCAACTTGAGAGGACAGCCTAACTTGAGAGGACAGCTCAACTTGAGAGGACAGCTCAACTTGAGAGGACAGCTCATCTAGAGAAGACAGCTCATCTTGAGAGGACAGCTCAACTTGAGGGGACAGCTCAACTTGAGAGGGCAGCTCAACTTGAGAGGGCAGCTCAACTTGAGAGGGCAGCTCAACTTGAGATGGCAGCTCAACTTGAGAGGGCAGCTCAACTTGAGTGTACAGCTCAACTTGAGAGGAAATCTCAACCTGATAGGACACCTCAACCTGAGAGGACAGCTCAACTTGAGAGGACAGTCCAACTGTAGAGGACAGCTCAACTGTAGAGGACAGCTCAACTTGAGAGGACAGCTCAACTTGAGAGGACAGCACAACTTGCGAGGACAGCAAAGCTTGCGAGGACAGCAAAGCTTGTGAGGACAGCAAAGCTTGTGAGGACGGCACAGCTTGCGAGGACAGCAAAGCTTGCGTGGACAGCACGGCTTCCGAGGACAGAACGGCTTGCGAGGACAGCACGGCTTGCGAGGACAGCACAGCTTGCGAGGACAGCACGGCTTGCAAGGACAGCACGGCTTGCGAGGACAGCACAGCTTGCGAGGAGAGCACAGCTTGCGAAGACAGCACAAATTGGGAGGACAGCACAGCTTTCGAGGACAGCACAGCTTGCGATGACAGCACAACTTGCGAGGACAGCACGGCTTGCGAGGACAGCTCAACTTGAGAGAACAGCTCAACTTGAGAGGACAGCTCAACTTGAGAGGACAGCTCAACTAGAGATGACAGCTCAACTAGAGAGGACAGTTCAACATGATAGGACAGCTCAACTTGAGAGGACAGCTCAACTTGAGAGGGCAGCTCAACTAGAGAGGAAAGCTCAACTTGAGAGGTCAGCTCAACTTGAGAGGACAGCTCAACTTGAGAGGACAGCTCAACTTGAGAGGACAGCTCAACTTGAGAGGACAGCTCAACTTGAGAGGACAGCTCAACTTGAGAGGACAGCTCAACTTGAGAGGACAGCACAACCTGAGAGGACAGGACAACTTCAGAGGACAGCTCAACTTGAGAGGGCAGCTCAACTTGAGAGGACAGCTCAACTTGAGAGGACAGCCAAACTTGAGAGGACAGCACTACTTGAGAGGAAAGCACAACATGCGAGGACAGCAAAGCTTGCGAAGACAGCACGGCTGGCGAGAACAGCACGGCTTGCGAGGACAGCAAGGCTTGCGATGACAGCACAGCTTGCGAGGAGAGTACAGCTTGCGAGGACAGCGCAGCTTGCGAGGACAGCACAGCTTGCGAATACAGCACAGCTAGCGAGGACAGCACAGCTTGCGAGGACAGCACAGCTTGCGAGGACAGCACAGCTTGCGAGGACAGCACAGCTTGCGAGGACGGCACAGCTTGCGAGGACGGCACAGTTTACAAAGACGGCACAGCTTGCGAGGACAGCACAGCTTGCGAGGACAGCACAGCTTGCGAAGACAGGACAGCTTGCGAGGACAGCACAGCTTGCGAGGACGGCTCAGCTTGCGAGGACGGCACAGCTTGCGAGAACGGCACAGCTTGCAAGGACATCACAGCTTGCGAGGACAGCTCAACTTGAGAGGACAGCTCAACTTGAGAGGACAGCTTATCTTGAGAGGACAGCTCAACTTCAGAGGACAGCTCAACTTGAGAGTACAGCTCAACTTGAGAAGGCTGCTCAGCTTCAGAGGGCAGCTCAACTTGAGAGGGCAGCTCAACTTGAGAGGGTAGCTCAACTTGAGAGGGCAGCTCAACTTGAGTGTACAGCTCTACTTGAGAGGAAATCTCAACCTGAGAGGACACCTCAACCTGAGAGGACAGCTCAACTTGAGAGGACAGCACAACTTACGAGGACAGGAAAGCTTAAGAGGACAGCAAAGCTTGTGAGGACAGCAAAGCTTGTGAGGACAGCACGGCTTGCGAGGACAGCAAGGCTTGCGTGGACAGCACGGCTTCCGTGGACAGCACGGCTTGCGAGGACAGCACGGCGTATGAGGACAGCACACCTTGCGGGGACAGCACGGCTTGCAAGGACAGCACAGCTTGCGAGGACTGCACAGCTTGCGAGGAGAGCACAGCTTGCGAGGACAGCACAGCTTGGGAGGACAGCGCAGCTTTCGAGGACAGCACAGCTTGCGATGACAGCACATCTTGCGAGGACAGCACGGCTTTCGAGGACAGCTCAACTTGAGAGGACAGCTCAACTTGAGAGGACAGCTCAACTTGAGAGGACAGCTCAACTTGAGAGGACAGCTCAACTTGAGAGGACAGCTCAACTTGAGAGGACAGCTCAACTTGAGAGGACAGCTTAACTTGAGAGGACAGCTCAACTTGAGAGGGCAGCTCAACTTGAGAGGACAGCTCATCTAGAGAGGACAGCTCATCTAGAGGGGACAGCTCAACAGCAGAGGACAGCTCAACTTGAAGGAGAGGTCAACTTGAGAGGACATCTCAACTTGAGAGGACAGCTCTACTTGAGAGAACAACTTAACTTGAGAGGACAACTCAACTTGAGAGGACAGCTCAACTTGAGAGGACAGCTCAACTAGAGAGGGCAGCTCATCTTGAGAGGACAGCTCAACTTGAGAGGACAGATCAACTTGAGAGGACAGATCAACTTGAGAGGGCAGCTCAACTTGCGAGGGCAGCTCAACTTGAGAGGGCAGCTCAACTTGAGAGGGCAGCTCAACTTGAGAGGGCAGCTCAACTTGAGAGGGCAGCTCAACTTGAGTGTACAGCTCAACTTGCGCGGAAATCTCAACCTGAGAGGACACCTCAACCTGAGAGGACAGCTCAACTTGAGAGGACAGTCCATCTGTAGAGGACAGCTCAACTGTAGAGGACAGCTCAACTTGAGAGGACAGCTCAACTTGAGAGGACAGCACAACTTGCGAAGGCAGCACAACTTGCGAGGACAGCACAGCTTGCGAGGACAGCACAGCTTGCGAGGACAGCACAGCTTGCGAGGACAGCACAGCTTGCGAGGACAGCACAGCTTGCGAGGACAGCACAGCTTGCGAGGACAATACAGCTTGCGAGGTCAGCACAGCTTGCGAGGACAGCACACCTTGCGAGGACAGCACAGCTTGCGAGGACAGCACAGCTTGCGAGGAGGGCACAGCTTGCGAGGACAGCTCAGCTTGCGAGGTCAGCACAGCTTGCGAGGACAGCACAGCTTGCGAGGACAGCACAGCTGGCAAGGACAGCACAGCTTGTGAGGACAGCACTGCTTGCGAGGACTGCTCAACTTGAGAGGACAGCTCAACTTGTGAGGACAGCTCAACGTGAGAGAACAGCTCAACTAGAGAGGACAGCTCAACTAGAGAGGACAGCTCAACTAGAGAGGACAGCTTAACTTTAGAGGACAGCTCAACTTAAGAGGACAGCTCAACTTGAGAGGACAGCTCAACTTGAGAGGACAGCTCAACTTGAGAGGGCAGCTCAACTTGAGAGGGCAGCTCAACTTCAGAGGGCAGCTCAATTTGAGAGGGCAGCTCAACTTGAGAGGGCAGCTCAACTTCAGAGGGCAGCTCAACTTGAGTGTACAGCTCAACTTGAGAGGAAATCTCAACCTGAGAGGACACCTCGACCTGAGAGGACAGCTCAACTTGAGAGGACGGCTCAACTTGAGAGGACAGCACAACTTGCGAGGACAGCACAACTTGCGAGGACAGCACAACTTGCGAGGACAGCAAAGCTTGCGAGGACAGCAAAGCTTGTGAGGACAGCAAAGCTTGTGAGGACAGCACAGCTTGCGAGGACAGCAAGGCTTGCGTGTACAGCACGGCTTCCGAGGACAGCACGGCTTGCGAGGACGGCACGGCTTGCGAGGAGAGCACAGCTTGCGAGGACAGCACAGCTTGCGAGGACAGCACAGCTTTCGAGGACAGCACAGCTTGCGATAACAGCACAACTTGCGAGGACAGCACGGCTTGCGAGGACAGTTCAACTTGAGAGGACAGCTCAACTTGAGAGGACAGCTCAACTTGAGAGGACAGCTCAACGAGAGAGGACAGCTCAACATGAGAGGACAGCTTAACTTGAGAGGACAGCTCAACTTGAGAGGGCAGCTCAACTTGAGAGGACAGCTCATCTAGAGTGGACAGCTCATCTAGAGAGGACAGCTCAACATCAGAGGACAGCTCAACTTGAAGGAGAGGTCAACTTGAGAGGACATCTCAACTTGAGAGGACAGCTCAACTTGAGAGGACAACTTAACTTGAGAGGACAACTCAACTTGAGAGGACAGCTCAACTTGAGAGGACAGCTCAACTAGAGAGGGCAGCTCATCTTGAGAGGACAGCTCAACTTGAGAGGACAGATCAACTTGAGAGGACAGCTCAACTTGAGAGGGCAGCTCTACTTGAGAGGGCAGCTCAACTTGAGAGGGCAGCTCAACTTGAGAGGGCAGCTCAACTTGAGAGGGCAGCTCAACTTGAGAAGGCAGCTCAACTTGAGTGTACAGCTCAACTTGAGAGGAAATCTCAACCTGAGAGGACACCTCATCCTTGAGAGGACAGCTCAACTCGAGAGGACAGTCCATCTGTAGAGGACAGCTCAACTGTAGAGGACTGCTCAACTTGAGAGGACAGCTCAACTTGAGAGGACAGCACAACTTGCGAAGGCAGCACAACTTGCGAGGACAGCAAGGCTTGCGAGGACAGCAAAGCTTGTGAGGCCAGCAAAGCTTGTGAGGACAGCACAGCTTGCAAGGACAGCACAGCTTGCGAGAACAGCACAGCTTGCGAGGACAGCACAGCTTGCGAGGACAGCACAGCTTGCGAGGACAGCACAGCTTGCGAGGGCAGCACAGCTTGCGAGGACAGCACAGCTTGCGAGGACAGCACAGCTTGCGAGGACAGCACAGCTTGCGAGGACAGCACAGCTTGCGAGGACAGCACAGCTTGCGAGGACAGCACAGCTTGCGAGGACAGCACAGCTTGCGAGGACAGCACAGCTTGCGAGGACAGCACAGATTGCAAGGTCAGCACAGCTTGCGAGGACAGCACAGCTTGCGAGGACAGCACAGCTTGCGAGGACATGACAACTTGCGAGGACAGCACGGCTTTCGAGGACAGCTCAACTTGACAGGACAGCTCAACTTGAGAGGACAGCTCAACTTGAGAGGACAGCTCAACTGGAGACGACAGCTCAACTTGACAGGACAGCTTAAATTGAGAGGACAGCTCAACTTGAGAGGGCAGCTCAACTTGAGAGGACAGCTCATCTAGAGAGGACAGCTCATCTAGAGAGGACAGCTCAACATCAGAGGACAGCTAAACTTGAAGGAGAGGTCAACTTGAGAGGACATCTCAACTTGAGAGGACAGTTCAACTTGAGAGGACAGCTTAACTTGAGAGGGCAGCTCAACTTGAGAGGGCAGCTCAACTTGAGATGGCAGCTCAACTTGAGATGGCAGCTCAACTTGAGAGGGCAGCTCAACTTGAGTGTACAGCTCACTTTGAGAGGAAATCTCAACCTGATAGGACACCTCAACCTGAGAGGACAGCTCAACTTGAGAGGACAGTCCAACTGTAGAGGACAGCTCAACTGTAGAGGACAGCTCAACTTGAGAGGACAGCTCAACTTGAGAGGACAGCACAACTTGCGAGGACAGCAAAGCTTGCGAGGACAGCAAAGCTTGTGAGGACAGCAAAGCTTGTGAGGACAGCATGGCTTGCGAGGACAGCAAAGCTTGCGTGGACAGCACGGCTTCCGAGGACAGCACCGCTTGCGAGGACAGCACGGCTTGCGAGGACAGCACAGCTCGCGAGGACAGCACGTCTTGCAAGGACAGCACGGCTTGCGAGGACAGCACAGCTTGCGAGGAGAGCACAGCTTGCGAGGACAGCACAAATTGGGAGAACAGCACAGCTTTCGAGGACAGCACAGTTTGCGATGACAGCACAACTTGCGAGGAGAGCACGGCTTGCGAGGACAGCTAAACTTGAGAGGACAGCTCAACTTGAGAGGACAGCTCAACTTGAGAGGACATCTCAACTAGAGATGACAGCTCAACTAGAGAGGACAGCTCAACATGATAGGACAGCTCAACTTGAGAGGACAGCTCAACTTGAGAGGACAGCTCAACTAGAGAGGAAAGCTCAACTTGAGAGGTCAGCTCAACTTGAGAGGACAGCCCAACTTGAGGGGACAGCTCAACTTGAGAGGACAGCTCAACTTGAGAGGACAGCTCAACTTGAGAGGACAGCTCAACTTGAGAGGACAGCACAACCTGAGAGGACAGCACAACTTGAGAGGACAGCTCAACTTGAGAGGGCAGCTCAACTTGAGAGGACACCTCAACTTGAGAGGACAGCCCAACTTGAGAGGACAGCACTACTTGAGAGGAAAGCACAACATGCGAGGACAGCAAAGCTTGCGAAGACAGCACATCTGGCGAGAACAGCACGGCCTGCGAGGACAGCAAGGCTTGCGATGACAGCACAGCTTGCGGGGACAGTACAGCTTGCGAGGACAGCGCAGCTTGCGAGGTCAGCACAGCTTGCGAATACAGCACAGCTAGCGAGGACAGCACAGCTTGCGAGGACAGCACAGCTTGCGAGGACAGCACAGCTTGCGAGGACAGCAAAGCTTGCGACGACAGCACGGCTGGCGAGAACAGCACGGCTTGCGAGGACAGCAAGGCTTGCGATGACAGCACAGCTTGCGAGGACAGTACAGCTTTTGAGGACAGCGCAGCTTGCGAGGACAGCACAGCTTGCGAATACAGCACAGCTAGCGAGGACAGCACAGCTTGCGAGGACAGCACAGCTTGCGAGGACAGCAGAGGTTGCGGGGACAGCACAGCTTGTGAGGACAGCACAGGTTGCGAGGACAGCACAGCTTGCGAGGACAGCACGGCTTGCGAGGACAGCACAGCTTGCGAGGACAGCACAGCTTGCGAGGACAGCATAGCTTGCGAAGACAGGACAGCTTGCGAGGACAGCACAGCTTGTGAGGACGGCTCAGCTTGCGAGGACGGCACAGCTTGCGAGAACGGCACAGCTTGCAAGGACATCACAGCTTGCGAGGACAGCTCAACTTGAGAGGACAGCTCAAATTGAGAGGACAGCTTATCTTGAGAGGACAGCTCAACTTCAGAGGACAGCTCAACTTGAGAGTACAGCTCAACTTGAGAAGGCTGCTCAGCTTCAGAGGGCAGCTCAACTTGAGAGGGCAGCTCAACTTGAGAGGGTAGCTCAACTTGAGAGGGCAGCTCAACTTGAGTGTACAGCTCTACTTGAGAGGAAATCTCAACCTGAGAGGACACCTCAACCTGAGAGGACAGCTCAACTTGAGAGGACAGCACAACTTACGAGGACAGGAAAGCTTAAGAGGACAGCAAAGCTTGTGAGGACAGCAAAGCTTGTGAGGACAGCACGGCTTGCGAGGACAGCAAGGCTTGCGTGGACAGCACGGCTTCCGAGGACAGCACGGCTTGCGAGGACAGCACGGCTTATGAGGACAGCACACCTTGCGGGGACAGCACGGCTTGCAAGGACAGCACAGCTTGCGAGGACTGCACAGCTTGCGAGGAGAGCACAGCTTGCGAGGACAGCACAGCTTGGGAGGACAGCACAGCTTTCGAGGACAGCACAGCTTGCGATGACAGCACATCTTGCGAGGACAGCACGGCTTTCGAGGACAGCTCAACTTGAGAGGACAGCTCAACTTGAGAGGACAGCTCAACTTGAGAGGACAGCTCAACTTGAGAGGACAGCTCAACTTGAGAGGACAGCTCAACTTGAGAGGACAGCTCAACTTGAGAGGACAGCTTAACTTGAGAGGACAGCTCAACTTGAGAGGGCAGCTCAACTTGAGAGGACAGCTCATCTAGAGAGGACAGCTCATCTAGAGGGGACAGCTCAACAGCAGAGGACAGCTCAACTTGAAGGAGAGGTCAACTTGAGAGGACATCTCAACTTGAGAGGACAGCTCTACTTGAGAGAACAACTTAACTTGAGAGGACAACTCAACTTGAGAGGACAGCTCAACTTGAGAGGACAGCTCAACTAGAGAGGGCAGCTCATCTTGAGAGGACAACTCAACTTGAGAGGACAGATCAACTTGAGAGGACAGATCAACTTGAGAGGGCAGCTCAACTTGAGAGGGCAGCTCAACTTGAGAGGGCAGCTCAACTTGAGAGGGCAGCTCAACTTGAGAGGGCAGCTCAACTTGAGAGGGCAGCTCAACTTGAGTGTACAGCTCAACTTGAGCGGAAATCTCAACCTGAGAGGACACCTCAACCTGAGAGGACAGCTCAACTTGAGAGGACAGTCCATCTGTAGAGGACAGCTCAACTGTAGAGGACAGCTCAACTTGAGAGGACAGCTCAACTTGAGAGGACAGCACAACTTGCGAAGGCAGCACAACTTGCGAGGACAGCAAAGCTTGCGAGGACAGCAAAGCTTGTGAGGACAGCAAAGCTTGTGAGGACAGCACAGCTTGCGAGGACAGCACAGCTTGCGAGGACAGCACAGCTTGCGAGGACAGCTCAGCTTGCGAGGACAGCACAGCTTGCGAGGACAGCACAGCTTGCGAGCTCAGCACAGCTTGCGAGGACAGCACAGCTTGCGAGGACAGCACAGCTTACGAGGACAGCACAGCTTGCGAGGACAGCACAGCTTGCGAGGACAGCACAGCTTGCGAGGACAGCACAGCTTGCGAGGACAGCACAGCTTGCGAGGACAGCACAGCTTGCGAGGACAGCACAGCTTGCGAGGACAATACAGCTTGCGAGGTCAGCACAGCTTGCGAGGACAGCACACCTTGCGAGGACAGCACAGCTTGCGAGAACAGCACAGCTTGCGAGGAGAGCACAGCTTGCGAGGACAGCTCAGCTTGCGAGGTCAGCACAGCTTGCGAGGACAGCACAGCTTGCGAGGACAGCACAGCTTGCAAGGACAGCACAGCTTGTGAGGACAGCACTGCTTGCGAGGACTGCTCAACTTGAGAGGACAGCTCAACTTGTGAGGACAGCTCAACGTGAGAGAATAGCTCAACTAGAGAGGACAGCTCAACTAGAGAGGACAGCTCAACTAGAGAGGACAGCTTAACTTTAGAGGACAGCTCATCTTAAGAGGACAGCTCAACTTGAGAGGACAGATCAACTTGAGAGGACAGCTCAACTTGAGAGGGCAGCTCAACTTGAGAGGGCAGCTCAACTTCAGAGGGCAGCTCAATTTGAGAGCGCAGCTCAACTTGAGAGGGCAGCTCAACTTCAGAGGGCAGCTCAACTTGAGTGTACAGCTCAACTTGAGAGGAAATCTCAACCTGAGAGGACACCTCGACCTGAGAGGACAGCTCAACTTGAGAGGACGGCTCAACTTGAGAGGACAGCACAACTTGCGAGGACAGCACAACTTGCGAGGACAGCACAACTTGCGAGGACAGCAAAGCTTGCGAGGACAGCAAAGCTTGTGAGGACAGCAAAGCTTGTGAGGACAGCACAGCTTGCGAGGACAGCAAGGCTTGCGTGTACAGCACGGCTTCCGAGGACAGCACGGCTTGCGAGGACAGCACGGCTTGCGAGGACAGCACAGCTCGCGAGGACAGCACGTCTTGCAAGGACAGCACGGCTTGCGAGGACAGCACAGCTTGCGAGGAGAGCACAGCTTGCGAGGACAGCACAAATTGGGAGAACAGCACAGCTTTCGAGGACAGCACAGTTTGCGATGACAGCACAACTTGCGAGGAGAGCACGGCTTGTGAGGACAGCTAAACTTGAGAGGACAGCTCAACTTGAGAGGACAGCTCAACTTGAGAGGACATCTCAACTAGAGATGACAGCTCAACTAGAGAGGACAGCTCAACATGATAGGACAGCTCAACTTGAGAGGACAGCTCAACTTGAGAGGACAGCTCAACTAGGGAGGAAAGCTCAACTTGAGAGGTCAGCTCAACTTGAGAGGACAGCCCAACTTGAGGGGACAGCTCAACTTGAGAGGACAGCTCAACTTGAGAGGACAGCTCAACTTGAGAGGACAGCTCAACTTGAGAGGACAGCACAACCTGAGAGGACAGCACAACTTGAGAGGACACCTCAACTTGAGAGGACAGCCCAACTTGAGAGGACAGCACTACTTGAGAGGAAAGCACAACATGCGAGGACAGCAAAGCTTGCGAAGACAGCACATCTGGCGAGAACAGCACGGCCTGCGAGGACAGCAAGGCTTGCGATGACAGCACAGCTTGCGGGGACAGTACAGCTTGCGAGGACAGCGCAGCTTGCGAGGTCAGCACAGCTTGCGAATACAGCACAGCTAGCGAGGACAGCACAGCTTGCGAGGACAGCACAGCTTGCGAGGACAGCACAGCTTGCGAGGACAGCAAAGCTTGCGACGACAGCACGGCTGGCGAGAACAGCACGGCTTGCGAGGACAGCAAGGCTTGCGATGACAGCACAGCTTGCGAGGACAGTACAGCTTTTGAGGACAGCGCAGCTTGCGAGGACAGCACAGCTTGCGAATACAGCACAGCTAGCGAGGACAGCACAGCTTGCGAGGACAGCACAGCTTGCGAGGACAGCAGAGGTTGCGGGGACAGCACAGCTTGTGAGGACAGCACAGGTTGCGAGGACAGCACAGCTTGCGAGGACAGCACGGCTTGCGAGGACAGCACAGCTTGCGAGGACAGCACAGCTTGCGAGGACAGCATAGCTTGCGAAGACAGGACAGCTTGCGAGGACAGCACAGCTTGTGAGGACGGCTCAGCTTGCGAGGACGGCACAGCTTGCGAGAACGGCACAGCTTGCAAGGACATCACAGCTTGCGAGGACAGCTCAACTTGAGAGGACAGCTCAAATTGAGAGGACAGCTTATCTTGAGAGGACAGCTCAACTTCAGAGGACAGCTCAACTTGAGAGTACAGCTCAACTTGAGAAGGCTGCTCAGCTTCAGAGGGCAGCTCAACTTGAGAGGGCAGCTCAACTTGAGAGGGTAGCTCAACTTGAGAGGGCAGCTCAACTTGAGTGTACAGCTCTACTTGAGAGGAAATCTCAACCTGAGAGGACACCTCAACCTGAGAGGACAGCTCAACTTGAGAGGACAGCACAACTTACGAGGACAGGAAAGCTTAAGAGGACAGCAAAGCTTGTGAGGACAGCAAAGCTTGTGAGGACAGCACGGCTTGCGAGGACAGCAAGGCTTGCGTGGACAGCACGGCTTCCGAGGACAGCACGGCTTGCGAGGACAGCACGGCTTATGAGGACAGCACACCTTGCGGGGACAGCACGGCTTGCAAGGACAGCACAGCTTGCGAGGACTGCACAGCTTGCGAGGAGAGCACAGCTTGCGAGGACAGCACAGCTTGGGAGGACAGCACAGCTTTCGAGGACAGCACAGCTTGCGATGACAGCACATCTTGCGAGGACAGCACGGCTTTCGAGGACAGCTCAACTTGAGAGGACAGCTCAACTTGAGAGGACAGCTCAACTTGAGAGGACAGCTCAACTTGAGAGGACAGCTCAACTTGAGAGGACAGCTCAACTTGAGAGGACAGCTCAACTTGAGAGGACAGCTTAACTTGAGAGGACAGCTCAACTTGAGAGGGCAGCTCAACTTGAGAGGACAGCTCATCTAGAGAGGACAGCTCATCTAGAGGGGACAGCTCAACAGCAGAGGACAGCTCAACTTGAAGGAGAGGTCAACTTGAGAGGACATCTCAACTTGAGAGGACAGCTCTACTTGAGAGAACAACTTAACTTGAGAGGACAACTCAACTTGAGAGGACAGCTCAACTTGAGAGGACAGCTCAACTAGAGAGGGCAGCTCATCTTGAGAGGACAACTCAACTTGAGAGGACAGATCAACTTGAGAGGACAGATCAACTTGAGAGGGCAGCTCAACTTGAGAGGGCAGCTCAACTTGAGAGGGCAGCTCAACTTGAGAGGGCAGCTCAACTTGAGAGGGCAGCTCAACTTGAGAGGGCAGCTCAACTTGAGTGTACAGCTCAACTTGAGCGGAAATCTCAACCTGAGAGGACACCTCAACCTGAGAGGACAGCTCAACTTGAGACGACAGTCCATCTGTAGAGGACAGCTCAACTGTAGAGGACAGCTCAACTTGAGAGGACAGCTCAACTTGAGAGGACAGCACAACTTGCGAAGGCAGCACAACTTGCGAGGACAGCAAAGCTTGCGAGGACAGCAAAGCTTGTGAGGACAGCAAAGCTTGTGAGGACAGCACAGCTTGCGAGGACAGCACAGCTTGCGAGGACAGCACAGCTTGCGAGGACAGCTCAGCTTGCGAGGACAGCACAGCTTGCGAGGACAGCACAGCTTGCGAGCTCAGCACAGCTTGCGAGGACAGCACAGCTTGCGAGGACAGCACAGCTTACGAGGACAGCACAGCTTGCGCGGACAGCACAGCTTGCGAGGACAGCACAGCTTGTGAGGACAGCACAGCTTGCGAGGACAGCACAGCTTGCGAGGACAGCACAGCTTGCGAGGACAGCACAGCTTGCGAGGACAATACAGCTTGCGAGGTCAGCACAGCTTGCGAGGACAGCACACCTTGCGAGGACAGCACAGCTTGCGAGAACAGCACAGCTTGCGAGGAGAGCACAGCTTGCGAGGACAGCTCAGCTTGCGAGGTCAGCACAGCTTGCGAGGACAGCACAGCTTGCGAGGACAGCACAGCTTGCAAGGACAGCACAGCTTGTGAGGACAGCACTGCTTGCGAGGACTGCTCAACTTGAGAGGACAGCTCAACTTGTGAGGACAGCTCAACGTGAGAGAATAGCTCAACTAGAGAGGACAGCTCAACTAGAGAGGACAGCTCAACTAGAGAGGACAGCTTAACTTTAGAGGACAGCTCATCTTAAGAGGACAGCTCAACTTGAGAGGACAGATCAACTTGAGAGGACAGCTCAACTTGAGAGGGCAGCTCAACTTGAGAGGGCAGCTCAACTTCAGAGGGCAGCTCAATTTGAGAGCGCAGCTCAACTTGAGAGGGCAGCTCAACTTCAGAGGGCAGCTCAACTTGAGTGTACAGCTCAACTTGAGAGGAAATCTCAACCTGAGAGGACACCTCGACCTGAGAGGACAGCTCAACTTGAGAGGACGGCTCAACTTGAGAGGACAGCACAACTTGCGAGGACAGCACAACTTGCGAGGACAGCACAACTTGCGAGGACAGCAAAGCTTGCGAGGACAGCAAAGCTTGTGAGGACAGCAAAGCTTGTGAGGACAGCACAGCTTGCGAGGACAGCAAGGCTTGCGTGTACAGCACGGCTTCCGAGGACAGCACGGCTTGCGAGGACGGCACGGCTTGCGAGGAGAGCACAGCTTGCGAGGACAGCACAGCTTGCGAGGACAGCACAGCTTTCGAGGACAGCACAGCTTGCGATAACAGCACAACTTGCGAGGACAGCACGGCTTGTGAGGACAGTTCAACTTGAGAGGACAGCTCAACTTGAGAGGACAGCTCAACTTGAGAGGACAGCTCAACGAGAGAGGACAGCTCAACATGAGAGGACAGCTTAACTTGAGAGGACAGCTCAACTTGCGAGGGCAGCTCAACTTGAGAGGACAGCTCATCTAGAGTGGACAGCTCATCTAGAGAGGACAGCTCAACATCAGAGGACAGCTCAACTTGAAGGAGAGGTCAACTTGAGAGGACATCTCAACTTGAGAGGACAGCTCAACTTGAGAGGACAACTTAACTTGAGAGGACAACTCAACTTGAGAGGACAGCTCAACTTCAGAGGACAGCTCAACTAGAGAGGGCAGCTCATCTTGAGAGGACAGCTCAACTTGAGAGGACAGATCAACTTGAGAGGACAGCTCAACTTGAGAGGGCAGCTCTACTTGAGAGGGCAGCTCAACTTGAGAGGGCAGCTCAACTTGAGAGGGCAGCTCAACTTGAGAGGGCAGCTCAACTTGAGAGGGCAGCTCAACTTGAGTGTACAGCTCAACTTGAGAGGAAATCTCAACCTGAGAGGACACCTCATCCTTGAGAGGACAGCTCAACTTGAGAGGACAGTCCATCTGTAGAGGACAGCTCAACTGTAGAGGACTGCTCAACTTGAGAGGACAGCTCAACTTGAGAGGACAGCACAACTTGCGAAGGCAGCACAACTTGCGAGGACAGCAAGGCTTGCGAGGACAGCAAAGCTTGTGAGGCCAGCAAAGCTTGTGAGGACAGCACAGCTTGCAAGGACAGCACAGCTTGCGAGAACAGCACAGCTTGCGAGGACAGCACAGCTTGCGAGGACAGCACAGCTTGCTAGGACAGCACAGCTTGCGAGGACAGCACAGCTTGCGAGGACAGCACAGCTTGCGAGGGCAGCACAGCTTGCGAGGACAGCACAGCTTGCGCGGACAGCACAGCTTGCGAGGACAGCACAGCTTGCGAGGACAGCACAGCTTGCGAGGACAGCACAGCTTGCGAGGACAGCACAGCTTGCGAGGACAGCACAGCTTGCGAGGACAGCACAGCTTGCGAGGACAGCACAGATTGCAAGGTCAGCACAGCTTGCGAGGACAGCACAGCTTGGGAGGACGGCACAGCTTGCGAGGACAGCACAGCTTGCGAGGACAGCACTGCTTGCGAGGACAGCTCAACTTGAGAGGACAGCTCAACTTGTGAGGACAGCTCAATGTGAGAGAACAGCTCAACTACAGAGGACAGCTCAACTACAGATGATAGCTCAACTAGAGAGGACAGCTCATCTAGAGAGGACAGCTCATCTAGAGAGGACAGCTCAACATCAGAGGACAGCTCAACTTGAAGGAGAGGTCAACATGAGAGGACATCTCAATTTGAGAGGACAGCTCAACTTGAGAGGAGAACTTAACTTGAGAGGACAACTCAACTTGAGAGGACAGCTCAACTTGAGAGGACAGCTCAACTAGAGAGGGCAGCTCATCTTGAGAGGACGGCACAACATGAAAGGACAGCACAACTTGAGAGGACAGCTCAACTTGACAGGACAGCTCAACTTGAGAGGACAGCTCAAGTTGAGAGGACAGCTCAACTTGAGAGGACAGCTCAACTTGAGAAGACAGCTCAACTTGAGAGGACGGCACAACATGAAAGGACAGCACAACTTGAGAGGACAGCTCAACTTGACAGGACAGCTCAACTTGAGAGGACAGCTCAACCTGAGAGGACAGCTTAACTTGAGAGGACAGCTCAACTTGAGAGGACAGCACTACTTGAGAGGAAAGCACAACTTGCGAGGACAGCAAAGCTTGTGAGGACAGCACAGCTTGCCGGGACAGCACGGCTTTCTAGGACAGCACAGCTTGCGAGGACAGCACAGCTTGTGAGGACAGCACAGCTTGCGAGGACAGCACAGCTTGCGAGGACAGCACAGCTTGCAAGGACAGCACAGCTTGTGAGGACAGCACAGCTTGCGAGGACAGCACAGCTTGTGAGGACAGCACAGCTTGCGAGGACAGCACAGCTTGCGAGGACAGCACAGCTTGCGAGGACAGCACAGCTTGCAAGGACAGCACAGCTTGTGAGGACAGCACAGCTTGCGAGGACAGCACAGCTTGTGAGGACAGCACAGCTTGCGAGGACAGCACAGCTTGCGAGGACAGCACAGCTTGCGAGGACAGCACAGCTTGCAAGGACAGCACAGCTTGTGAGGACAGCACAGCTTGCGAGGACAGCACAGCTTGTGAGGACAGCACAGCTTGCGAGGACAGCACAGTTTGCGAGGACAGCACAGCTTGCGAGGACAGCACTGCTTGATAGGACAGCTCAACTTGAGAGGACAGCTCAACTTGGGAGGGGAGCTCAACTTGAGAGGGCAGCTCAACTTGAGAGGGCAGCTCAACTTGAGAGGGCAGCTCAACTTGAGAGGGCAGCTCAACTTGAGTGTACAGCTCAACTTGAGAGGAAATCTCAACCTGAGAGGACACCTCAACCTGAGAGGACAGCTCAACTTGAGAGGACAGTCCAACTGTAGAGGACAGCTCAACTGTAGAGGACAGCTCAACTTGAGAGGATAGCTCAACTTGAGAGGACAGCACAACTTGCGAGGACCTCACAACTTGCGAGGACAGCAAAGCTTGCGAGGACAGCAAAGCTTGAGAGGACAGCAAAGTTTGTGATGACAGCATGGCTTGCGAGGACAGCAAGGCTTGCGTGGACAGCACGTCTTCCGAGGACAGTACGGCTTGCGAGGACAGCACGGCTTGCGAGGACAGCACAGCTTGCGAGGACAGCACGGCTTGCAAGGACAGCACGGCTTGCAAGGACAGCATGGCTTGCGAGGACAGCACGGCTTGCAAGGACAGCTCATTTTGAGAGGACAGCTCAACTTGAGAGGACAGCTCAACTTGAGAGGACAGCTCAACTTGAGTGGACAGCTTAACTTGAGAGGACAGCTCAACTTGAGAGGACAGCTCAACTTGAGAGGACAGCTCATCTAGAGAGGACAGCTCATCTGGAGAGGACAGCTCATCTAGAGAGGACAGCTCAACATCAGAGGACAGCTCAACTTGAAGGAGAGGTCAACTTAAGAGGACATCTCAACTTGAGAGGACAGCTCAACTTGAGAGGACAGCTTAACTTGAGAGGACAGCTCAACTTCAGAGGACAGCTCAACTTCAGAGGACAGCTCAAGTTGAGAGGACAGCTCAACTAGAGAAGACAGCGCAACTTGAGAGGTCAGCTCAAGTTGAGAGGACAGCTCAAGTTGAGAGGACAGCTCAACTTGAGAGGACAGCTCAACTTGAGAGGACAGCTCAAGTTGAGAGGACAGCTCAACTTGAGAGGACAGCTCAACTTGAGAAGACAGCTCAACTTGAGAGGACGGCACAACATGAAAGGACAGCACAACTTGAGAGGACAGCTCAACTTGACAGAACAGCTCAACTTGAGAGGACAGCTCAACCTGAGAGGACAGCTTAACTTGAGAGGACAGCTCAACTTGAGAGGACAGCACTACTTGAGAGGAAAGCACAACTTGCGAGGACAGCAAAGCTTGTGAGGACAGCACAGCTTGCCGGGACAGCACAGCTTTCTAGGACAGCACAGCTTGCGAGGACAGCACAGCTTGTGAGGACAGCACAGCTTGCGAGGACAGCACAGCTTGCGAGGACAGCACAGCTTGCAAGGACAGCACAGCTTGTGAGGACAGCACAGCTTGCGAGGACAGCACAGCTTGTGAGGACAGCACAGCTTGCGAGGACAGCACAGCTTGCGAGGACAGCACAGCTTGCGAGGACAGCACAGCTTGCAAGGACAGCACAGCTTGTGAGGACAGCACAGCTTGCGAGGACAGCACAGCTTGTGAGGACAGCACAGCTTGCGAGGACAGCACAGTTTGCGAGGACAGCACAGCTTGCGAGGACAGCACTGCTTGATAGGACAGCTCAACTTGAGAGAACAGCTCAACTTGTGAGGACAGCTCAACGTGAGAGAACAGCTCAACTAGAGAGGACAGCTCAACTTGAGAGGACAGCTCAACTTGAGAGGACAGCACAACTTGCGAGGACAGCACAACTTGCGAGGACAGCAAAGCTTGCGAGGACAGCAAAGCTTGAGAGGACAGCAAAGTTTGTGATGACAGCACGGCTTGCGAGGACAGCACGCTTCCAGGACAGCACGGCTTGCAAGGACAGCACGGCTTGCAAGGACAGCACGGCGTGTGAGGACAGCACGGGTTGCGAGGACAGCACGGGTTTCGAGGACAGCACGGCAAGCGAGGACAGCATGGCTTGCGAGGACAGCACAGGTTGTGAGGACAGCACAGATTGCGAGGACAGCAAAGCTTCCAAGGACAGCACAGCTTCCGAGGACAGCACAGCTTCCGAGGACAGCAAAGCTTCCGATGACAGCACAGCTTGCGAGGACAGCACAGCTTGCGTGGACAGCACAGCTTGCGAAGACAGCACAGCTTGCAAGGACTGCACAGCTTGCGAGGAGAGCACATCTTGTGAGGACAGCACAGCTTGCGAGGACAGCACAGCTTGCGAGGACAGCACAGATTGCGAGGACAGCACAGCTTGTGAGGACAGCATAGCTTGCGAGAACTGCACAGCTTGCGAGGACAGCACAGCTTGCGAGGACAGCATAGCTTGCGAGAACAGCACACCTTGTGGGGACAGCACAGCTTGCGGGGACAGCTAAACTTGAGAGGAGTGCTCAACTAGAGAGGACAGATCAACTAGAGAGGACAGATCAACTTGAGAGGACAGCTCAACTTGTGAGGACAGCTCAACTTGCTAGGACAGCTAGACTTACGAGAACAGCTCAACCTGCCAGGACAGCTCAACTTGAGAGGAGAGCACAACTTGAGAAGACAGCTCAACTTGAGAGTACGGCTCAACTTGAGACGACAGCTCAGTTTGAGACAACAGCACAACTTGAGAGGACAGCTCAACTTGAGAGGACAGCTCCACTAGAGCGGATAGCTCAACTTGAGAGGACAGCTCTACTTGAGAGGACAGCTCTACTTGAGAGGACAGCTCAACTTGAGAGGACACCTCAACTTGAGAGGACAGCTCAACTTGAGAGGACACCTCATTTTGAGAGGACACCTCAACCTGAGAGGACACCTCAACTTGAAAGGACACCTCAACTTGAGAAGATACCTCAACTTGAGAGGACAGCTCAATTTGAGAGGACAGCTCAACTTGAGAGGACAGCTCGATTTGAGAGGACAGCTCAACTTGAGAGGACAGCTCATATTGAGAGGTCAGCTCAACTTGAGAGGACAGCTACACTTGAGAGGACAGCACAACTTGGGAGGACAGCACAACTTGAGAGGGCAGCACAACTTGAGAGGACAGTACAACTTGCGAGGACAGCACAACTTGCACTAACAGCACAACTTGGGAGGACAGCACAGCTTGCGAGGACGGCACAGCTTGCGAGGACAGCACAGCTTGCGAGGACAGCGCAGCTAGCAAGGGGAGCTCAACTTGCGAGGACAGCTCAACTTGAGAGGACAGCACTACTTGAGAGGACAGCACAAGTTGCGATGATAGCAAAGCTTGCAAGGACAGCACAGCTTGTGAGGACAGCACGGCTAGCGAGGACAGTACGATTTGTGAGGACAGGTCGGCTGGCGAGGACAGCACGGCTTGCGAGGACAGCACGGGTTGCGAGGACAGCACAGGTTGTGAGGACAGCACAGCTTGCGAGGACAGCACAGCTTGCGAGGACATCACTGCTTGTGAGGACAGCACAGCTTGCAAGGACAGCACAGCTTGCAAGGACAGCACAGCTTGCGAGGACAGCACAGCTTGCGAGGACAGCTCAACATGAGAGGACAGCTCAACTTGGGAGGACAGCTCAACTTGAGAGGACTGCTCAACTGGAGAGGACAGCTCAACTTGAGAGGATAGCTCAACTAGAGAGGACAGCTCAAGAGGACAGCACAACTTGAGAGGACAGCACAACTTGCAAGGGTAGTAGACCTTGTGATTAACCTTGTAGTGCCATAACTATTGTACATTCAGTAACTGTTTCATTTGCAGCAACCTTTCTGTATACAGTAACACTTGCATGTACAGATATATTGATATGAATAGGAAGAATTTCACTTTCAGCAGTTTTCGCTAATAGAACAGTAATAGTGTGTGCTGCAACGACTGGAGCATTACAATAATCAGTACCATAAGCTGTGCTGTGTGGTGCCAAATAACAAGTTGTCAGATGAGAATCAAAGGCAATAAATCCACTGTAATACAATAGATGAGAGACAGACTTATCAGAACTGCTAGACATGCGTAATGCCGCATAAATCCACGCTGCCACTTGTGCCGCCCATTCACATAACGTAGTGTTACAAATGAAGTGCCTGCCGAAAACGCGGAGGGATTTCTATAGACTGTAACAATAAAAGAAAGGAAAGTGTGAAGAGCGTGGGACACAGGGCAGCCGATACGTTGTACGCCAAGGACGGAATACGTAGGAAAGCGCGGTCCAGTATTGCGATAGGGGGAGTGGTGGTGGGGGGGGGGGTTAAGGGGCACAAAATGCGGCCTGTCATTCGTCGGAATTCGCAGCTCGCGGCCGATATCCCGTGGTGCGATTCCAGCGATGAGCACAGCCTCTCACAGCCGCCTGGAGGCGCCATAAAATTTTGACTGTTCACACTCAGCACTTTCATATCGACATGGCGAACATTCATGTTCAGCTTTTTGCTTCCAGGCTGCACTTCCTGAGTTAGCAGGCTTCAATGTAATATTGTTGCAACAGCAGCTTCCCGACTGAGAAAGCAAAACAGAAATTTACAGATCACACACACACACAAATCGTCGCAATTGGGCTGTATTAAAATAATTGGAGTATTACATAATAATTAAACCACAAGCAGTGCTGTGTGACAGCAGTGAAAGGGTGTCCAGAAGGAAATCCAGGGGAAAAAAAAATCCGCTGTAATACACGCCATCAGAGGCGGGGGTGTCACGCCTGCTAATACAATTAACGGCGACTATGTTAATTGCTGCTTGGGGGCTGGTGTGTCTGATGGCTTGGCAGCGCACGAACTGCTTGCTTACTTGCTTCCCAACTTAACAAGCGATGAACTTAACAAGCGATGCCGCAACCAAATTATTTCAACAGTCACATTTACAAGCGATGAACTTAACAAGCGATGTCGCAACCAAATTATTTCAACAGTCACATTTGTATCGCCGGTGTGGTTTGTGGCCGTTTTGGTTTGTGTGTGGGGGGGGGGGAGGGTGAGTGTAGTGCGCAGCCTGTTGGCTTCGCAGCATGCATTATGTCCCGCTCCTAGCTGCCCGACTTAGCAACAGTCACATTTGTATCGCTGGTGTGGTTTGTGGCCGTTTTCCTTTGTGTGTGTGGGAGGGGAGGGGGGAGGGTAAGTGTAGTGCGCAGCCTGTTGGCTTGGCAGCATGCATTATGTCCCCCTCCTAGCCGCCCGACTTAGCAAGCGACTTTGCAATGCGACTCCGCTGCGCTCCGCTTGCTTCCAGTTACGTTATAACGCGGCCACTCCGACCAAGTGACAGCGAGAGGTCCGCGTACACTAAGCCGTGCGCGGAATATCTACTGCGTCAACGAATCAAACGACACGTCAAACTCGCGCTAAAGCTACTTTTTCGTCTGATGTACTTGCAAATTAAACACTTTCCGTTACTCTCCTTTCATTCCACTGTGGAAACTAGTATTTTTTACGTCGCCAAACGGTCCTATATCAAAGCAAACTACACTTACTGGGCCAGGCGGCGCGGCGCGGCGCGTCTCTTCTCACCGTCTCAAAATACGCTGCATAAACGTCCGTAACTCCTCGATGCCTTCACTTCAAATCTTAAAACTTTGACACCGCCAAGCGACCACCGACCTCAGTACGTCATACAAATTTCACCTCGATACGACCTTACTGTCCCTGAGAAAAACGCACTCAAAGACGCAAATACAAACCGAAAAACGGATTACACAAACTCGCGCAAAAGCTACTTTTTCGTCTGATGTACTTGCAAATTAAACACTTTCCGTTACTCTCCTTTCATTCCACTGTGGAAACTAGTATTTTTTACGTCGCCAAACGGTCCTATATCAAAGCAAACTACACTTACTGGGCCAGGCGGCGCGGCGCGGCGCGTCTCTTCTCACCGTCTCAAAATACGCTGCATAAACGTCCGTAACTCCTCGATGCCTTCACTTCAAATCTTAAAACTTTGACACCGCCAAGCGACCACCGACCTCAGTACGTCATACAAATTTCACCTCGATACGACCTTACTGTCCCTGAGAAAAACGCACTCAAAGACGCAAATACAAACCGAAAAACGGATTACACAAACTCGCGCAAAAGCTACTTTTTCGTCTGATGTACTTGCAAATTAAACACTTTCCGTTACTCTCCTTTCATTCCACTGTGGAAACTAGTATTTTTTACGTCGCCAAACGGTCCTATATCAAAGCAAACTACACTTACTGGGCCAGGCGGCGCGGCGCGGCGCGTCTCTTCTCACCGTCTCAAAATACGCTGCATAAACGTCCGTAACTCCTCGATGCCTTCACTTCAAATCTTAAAACTTTGACACCGCCAAGCGACCACCGACCTCAGTACGTCATACAAATTTCACCTCGATACGACCTTACTGTCCCTGAGAAAAACGCACTCAAAGACGCAAATACAAACCGAAAAACGGATTACACAAACTCGCGCAAAAGCTACTTTTTCGTCTGATGTACTTGCAAATTAAACACTTTCCGTTACTCTCCTTTCATTCCACTGTGGAAACTAGTATTTTTTACGTCGCCAAACGGTCCTATATCAAAGCAAACTACACTTACTGGGCCAGGCGGCGCGGCGCGGCGCGGCGCGTCTCTTCTCACCGTCTCAAAATACGCTGCATAAACGTCCGTAACTCCTCGATGCCTTCACTTCAAATCTTAAAACTTTGACACCGCCAAGCGACCACCGACCTCAGTACGTCATACAAATTTCACCTCGATACGACCTTACTGTCCCTGAGAAAAACGCACTCAAAGACGCAAATACAAACCGAAAAACGGATTACACAAACTCGCGCAAAAGCTACTTTTTCGTCTGATGTACTTGCAAATTAAACACTTTCCGTTACTCTCCTTTCATTCCACTGTGGAAACTAGTATTTTTTACGTCGCCAAACGGTCCTATATCAAAGCAAACTACACTTACTGGGCCAGGCGGCGCGGCGCGGCGCGTCTCTTCTCACCGTCTCAAAATACGCTGCATAAACGTCCGTAACTCCTCGATGCCTTCACTTCAAATCTTAAAACTTTGACACCGCCAAGCGACCACCGACCTCAGTACGTCATACAAATTTCACCTCGATACGACCTTACTGTCCCTGAGAAAAACGCACTCAAAGACGCAAATACAAACCGAAAAACGGATTACACAAACTCGCGCAAAAGCTACTTTTTCGTCTGATGTACTTGCAAATTAAACACTTTCCGTTACTCTCCTTTCATTCCACTGTGGAAACTAGTATTTTTTACGTCGCCAAACGGTCCTATATCAAAGCAAACTACACTTACTGGGCCAGGCGGCGCGGCGCGGCGCGTCTCTTCTCACCGTCTCAAAATACGCTGCATAAACGTCCGTAACTCCTCGATGCCTTCACTTCAAATCTTAAAACTTTGACACCGCCAAGCGACCACCGACCTCAGTACGTCATACAAATTTCACCTCGATACGACCTTACTGTCCCTGAGAAAAACGCACTCAAAGACGCAAATACAAACCGAAAAACGGATTACACAAACTCGCGCAAAAGCTACTTTTTCGTCTGATGTACTTGCAAATTAAACACTTTCCGTTACTCTCCTTTCATTCCACTGTGGAAACTAGTATTTTTTACGTCGCCAAACGGTCCTATATCAAAGCAAACTACACTTACTGGGCCAGGCGGCGCGGCGCGGCGCGGCGCGTCTCTTCTCACCGTCTCAAAATACGCTGCATAAACGTCCGTAACTCCTCGATGCCTTCACTTCAAATCTTAAAACTTTGACACCGCCAAGCGACCACCGACCTCAGTACGTCATACAAATTTCACCTCGATACGACCTTACTGTCCCTGAGAAAAACGCACTCAAAGACGCAAATACAAACCGAAAAACGGATTACACAAACTCGCGCAAAAGCTACTTTTTCGTCTGATGTACTTGCAAATTAAACACTTTCCGTTACTCTCCTTTCATTCCACTGTGGAAACTAGTATTTTTTACGTCGCCAAACGGTCCTATATCAAAGCAAACTACACTTACTGGGCCAGGCGGCGCGGCGCGGCGCGTCTCTTCTCACCGTCTCAAAATACGCTGCATAAACGTCCGTAACTCCTCGATGCCTTCACTTCAAATCTTAAAACTTTGACACCGCCAAGCGACCACCGACCTCAGTACGTCATACAAATTTCACCTCGATACGACCTTACTGTCCCTGAGAAAAACGCACTCAAAGACGCAAATACAAACCGAAAAACGGATTACACAAACTCGCGCAAAAGCTACTTTTTCGTCTGATGTACTTGCAAATTAAACACTTTCCGTTACTCTCCTTTCATTCCACTGTGGAAACTAGTATTTTTTACGTCGCCAAACGGTCCTATATCAAAGCAAACTACACTTACTGGGCCAGGCGGCGCGGCGCGGCGCGGCGCGTCTCTTCTCACCGTCTCAAAATACGCTGCATAAACGTCCGTAACTCCTCGATGCCTTCACTTCAAATCTTAAAACTTTGACACCGCCAAGCGACCACCGACCTCAGTACGTCATACAAATTTCACCTCGATACGACCTTACTGTCCCTGAGAAAAACGCACTCAAAGACGCAAATACAAACCGAAAAACGGATTACACAAACTCGCGCAAAAGCTACTTTTTCGTCTGATGTACTTGCAAATTAAACACTTTCCGTTACTCTCCTTTCATTCCACTGTGGAAACTAGTATTTTTTACGTCGCCAAACGGTCCTATATCAAAGCAAACTACACTTACTGGGCCAGGCGGCGCGGCGCGGCGCGTCTCTTCTCACCGTCTCAAAATACGCTGCATAAACGTCCGTAACTCCTCGATGCCTTCACTTCAAATCTTAAAACTTTGACACCGCCAAGCGACCACCGACCTCAGTACGTCATACAAATTTCACCTCGATACGACCTTACTGTCCCTGAGAAAAACGCACTCAAAGACGCAAATACAAACCGAAAAACGGATTACACAAACTCGCGCAAAAGCTACTTTTTCGTCTGATGTACTTGCAAATTAAACACTTTCCGTTACTCTCCTTTCATTCCACTGTGGAAACTAGTATTTTTTACGTCGCCAAACGGTCCTATATCAAAGCAAACTACACTTACTGGGCCAGGCGGCGCGGCGCGGCGCGGCGCGTCTCTTCTCACCGTCTCAAAATACGCTGCATAAACGTCCGTAACTCCTCGATGCCTTCACTTCAAATCTTAAAACTTTGACACCGCCAAGCGACCACCGACCTCAGTACGTCATACAAATTTCACCTCGATACGACCTTACTGTCCCTGAGAAAAACGCACTCAAAGACGCAAATACAAACCGAAAAACGGATTACACAAACTCGCGCAAAAGCTACTTTTTCGTCTGATGTACTTGCAAATTAAACACTTTCCGTTACTCTCCTTTCATTCCACTGTGGAAACTAGTATTTTTTACGTCGCCAAACGGTCCTATATCAAAGCAAACTACACTTACTGGGCCAGGCGGCGCGGCGCGGCGCGTCTCTTCTCACCGTCTCAAAATACGCTGCATAAACGTCCGTAACTCCTCGATGCCTTCACTTCAAATCTTAAAACTTTGACACCGCCAAGCGACCACCGACCTCAGTACGTCATACAAATTTCACCTCGATACGACCTTACTGTCCCTGAGAAAAACGCACTCAAAGACGCAAATACAAACCGAAAAACGGATTACACAAACTCGCGCAAAAGCTACTTTTTCGTCTGATGTACTTGCAAATTAAACACTTTCCGTTACTCTCCTTTCATTCCACTGTGGAAACTAGTATTTTTTACGTCGCCAAACGGTCCTATATCAAAGCAAACTACACTTACTGGGCCAGGCGGCGCGGCGCGGCGCGGCGCGTCTCTTCTCACCGTCTCAAAATACGCTGCATAAACGTCCGTAACTCCTCGATGCCTTCACTTCAAATCTTAAAACTTTGACACCGCCAAGCGACCACCGACCTCAGTACGTCATACAAATTTCACCTCGATACGACCTTACTGTCCCTGAGAAAAACGCACTCAAAGACGCAAATACAAACCGAAAAACGGATTACACAAACTCGCGCAAAAGCTACTTTTTCGTCTGATGTACTTGCAAATTAAACACTTTCCGTTACTCTCCTTTCATTCCACTGTGGAAACTAGTATTTTTTACGTCGCCAAACGGTCCTATATCAAAGCAAACTACACTTACTGGGCCAGGCGGCGCGGCGCGGCGCGTCTCTTCTCACCGTCTCAAAATACGCTGCATAAACGTCCGTAACTCCTCGATGCCTTCACTTCAAATCTTAAAACTTTGACACCGCCAAGCGACCACCGACCTCAGTACGTCATACAAATTTCACCTCGATACGACCTTACTGTCCCTGAGAAAAACGCACTCAAAGACGCAAATACAAACCGAAAAACGGATTACACAAACTCGCGCAAAAGCTACTTTTTCGTCTGATGTACTTGCAAATTAAACACTTTCCGTTACTCTCCTTTCATTCCACTGTGGAAACTAGTATTTTTTACGTCGCCAAACGGTCCTATATCAAAGCAAACTACACTTACTGGGCCAGGCGGCGCGGCGCGGCGCGGCGCGTCTCTTCTCACCGTCTCAAAATACGCTGCATAAACGTCCGTAACTCCTCGATGCCTTCACTTCAAATCTTAAAACTTTGACACCGCCAAGCGACCACCGACCTCAGTACGTCATACAAATTTCACCTCGATACGACCTTACTGTCCCTGAGAAAAACGCACTCAAAGACGCAAATACAAACCGAAAAACGGATTACACAAACTCGCGCAAAAGCTACTTTTTCGTCTGATGTACTTGCAAATTAAACACTTTCCGTTACTCTCCTTTCATTCCACTGTGGAAACTAGTATTTTTTACGTCGCCAAACGGTCCTATATCAAAGCAAACTACACTTACTGGGCCAGGCGGCGCGGCGCGGCGCGTCTCTTCTCACCGTCTCAAAATACGCTGCATAAACGTCCGTAACTCCTCGATGCCTTCACTTCAAATCTTAAAACTTTGACACCGCCAAGCGACCACCGACCTCAGTACGTCATACAAATTTCACCTCGATACGACCTTACTGTCCCTGAGAAAAACGCACTCAAAGACGCAAATACAAACCGAAAAACGGATTACACAAACTCGCGCAAAAGCTACTTTTTCGTCTGATGTACTTGCAAATTAAACACTTTCCGTTACTCTCCTTTCATTCCACTGTGGAAACTAGTATTTTTTACGTCGCCAAACGGTCCTATATCAAAGCAAACTACACTTACTGGGCCAGGCGGCGCGGCGCGGCGCGGCGCGTCTCTTCTCACCGTCTCAAAATACGCTGCATAAACGTCCGTAACTCCTCGATGCCTTCACTTCAAATCTTAAAACTTTGACACCGCCAAGCGACCACCGACCTCAGTACGTCATACAAATTTCACCTCGATACGACCTTACTGTCCCTGAGAAAAACGCACTCAAAGACGCAAATACAAACCGAAAAACGGATTACACAAACTCGCGCAAAAGCTACTTTTTCGTCTGATGTACTTGCAAATTAAACACTTTCCGTTACTCTCCTTTCATTCCACTGTGGAAACTAGTATTTTTTACGTCGCCAAACGGTCCTATATCAAAGCAAACTACACTTACTGGGCCAGGCGGCGCGGCGCGGCGCGTCTCTTCTCACCGTCTCAAAATACGCTGCATAAACGTCCGTAACTCCTCGATGCCTTCACTTCAAATCTTAAAACTTTGACACCGCCAAGCGACCACCGACCTCAGTACGTCATACAAATTTCACCTCGATACGACCTTACTGTCCCTGAGAAAAACGCACTCAAAGACGCAAATACAAACCGAAAAACGGATTACACAAACTCGCGCAAAAGCTACTTTTTCGTCTGATGTACTTGCAAATTAAACACTTTCCGTTACTCTCCTTTCATTCCACTGTGGAAACTAGTATTTTTTACGTCGCCAAACGGTCCTATATCAAAGCAAACTACACTTACTGGGCCAGGCGGCGCGGCGCGGCGCGTCTCTTCTCACCGTCTCAAAATACGCTGCATAAACGTCCGTAACTCCTCGATGCCTTCACTTCAAATCTTAAAACTTTGACACCGCCAAGCGACCACCGACCTCAGTACGTCATACAAATTTCACCTCGATACGACCTTACTGTCCCTGAGAAAAACGCACTCAAAGACGCAAATACAAACCGAAAAACGGATTACACAAACTCGCGCAAAAGCTACTTTTTCGTCTGATGTACTTGCAAATTAAACACTTTCCGTTACTCTCCTTTCATTCCACTGTGGAAACTAGTATTTTTTACGTCGCCAAACGGTCCTATATCAAAGCAAACTACACTTACTGGGCCAGGCGGCGCGGCGCGGCGCGTCTCTTCTCACCGTCTCAAAATACGCTGCATAAACGTCCGTAACTCCTCGATGCCTTCACTTCAAATCTTAAAACTTTGACACCGCCAAGCGACCACCGACCTCAGTACGTCATACAAATTTCACCTCGATACGACCTTACTGTCCCTGAGAAAAACGCACTCAAAGACGCAAATACAAACCGAAAAACGGATTACACAAACTCGCGCAAAAGCTACTTTTTCGTCTGATGTACTTGCAAATTAAACACTTTCCGTTACTCTCCTTTCATTCCACTGTGGAAACTAGTATTTTTTACGTCGCCAAACGGTCCTATATCAAAGCAAACTACACTTACTGGGCCAGGCGGCGCGGCGCGGCGCGTCTCTTCTCACCGTCTCAAAATACGCTGCATAAACGTCCGTAACTCCTCGATGCCTTCACTTCAAATCTTAAAACTTTGACACCGCCAAGCGACCACCGACCTCAGTACGTCATACAAATTTCACCTCGATACGACCTTACTGTCCCTGAGAAAAACGCACTCAAAGACGCAAATACAAACCGAAAAACGGATTACACAAACTCGCGCAAAAGCTACTTTTTCGTCTGATGTACTTGCAAATTAAACACTTTCCGTTACTCTCCTTTCATTCCACTGTGGAAACTAGTATTTTTTACGTCGCCAAACGGTCCTATATCAAAGCAAACTACACTTACTGGGCCAGGCGGCGCGGCGCGGCGCGGCGCGTCTCTTCTCACCGTCTCAAAATACGCTGCATAAACGTCCGTAACTCCTCGATGCCTTCACTTCAAATCTTAAAACTTTGACACCGCCAAGCGACCACCGACCTCAGTACGTCATACAAATTTCACCTCGATACGACCTTACTGTCCCTGAGAAAAACGCACTCAAAGACGCAAATACAAACCGAAAAACGGATTACACAAACTCGCGCAAAAGCTACTTTTTCGTCTGATGTACTTGCAAATTAAACACTTTCCGTTACTCTCCTTTCATTCCACTGTGGAAACTAGTATTTTTTACGTCGCCAAACGGTCCTATATCAAAGCAAACTACACTTACTGGGCCAGGCGCGGCGCGGCGCGGCGCGTCTCTTCTCACCGTCTCAAAATACGCTGCATAAACGTCCGTAACTCCTCGATGCCTTCACTTCAAATCTTAAAACTTTGACACCGCCAAGCGACCACCGACCTCAGTACGTCATACAAATTTCACCTCGATACGACCTTACTGTCCCTGAGAAAAACGCACTCAAAGACGCAAATACAAACCGAAAAACGGATTACACAAACTCGCGCAAAAGCTACTTTTTCGTCTGATGTACTTGCAAATTAAACACTTTCCGTTACTCTCCTTTCATTCCACTGTGGAAACTAGTATTTTTTACGTCGCCAAACGGTCCTATATCAAAGCAAACTACACTTACTGGGCCAGGCGGCGCGGCGCGGCGCGGCGCGTCTCTTCTCACCGTCTCAAAATACGCTGCATAAACGTCCGTAACTCCTCGATGCCTTCACTTCAAATCTTAAAACTTTGACACCGCCAAGCGACCACCGACCTCAGTACGTCATACAAATTTCACCTCGATACGACCTTACTGTCCCTGAGAAAAACGCACTCAAAGACGCAAATACAAACCGAAAAACGGATTACACAAACTCGCGCAAAAGCTACTTTTTCGTCTGATGTACTTGCAAATTAAACACTTTCCGTTACTCTCCTTTCATTCCACTGTGGAAACTAGTATTTTTTACGTCGCCAAACGGTCCTATATCAAAGCAAACTACACTTACTGGGCCAGGCGGCGCGGCGCGGCGCGTCTCTTCTCACCGTCTCAAAATACGCTGCATAAACGTCCGTAACTCCTCGATGCCTTCACTTCAAATCTTAAAACTTTGACACCGCCAAGCGACCACCGACCTCAGTACGTCATACAAATTTCACCTCGATACGACCTTACTGTCCCTGAGAAAAACGCACTCAAAGACGCAAATACAAACCGAAAAACGGATTACACAAACTCGCGCAAAAGCTACTTTTTCGTCTGATGTACTTGCAAATTAAACACTTTCCGTTACTCTCCTTTCATTCCACTGTGGAAACTAGTATTTTTTACGTCGCCAAACGGTCCTATATCAAAGCAAACTACACTTACTGGGCCAGGCGGCGCGGCGCGGCGCGGCGCGTCTCTTCTCACCGTCTCAAAATACGCTGCATAAACGTCCGTAACTCCTCGATGCCTTCACTTCAAATCTTAAAACTTTGACACCGCCAAGCGACCACCGACCTCAGTACGTCATACAAATTTCACCTCGATACGACCTTACTGTCCCTGAGAAAAACGCACTCAAAGACGCAAATACAAACCGAAAAACGGATTACACAAACTCGCGCAAAAGCTACTTTTTCGTCTGATGTACTTGCAAATTAAACACTTTCCGTTACTCTCCTTTCATTCCACTGTGGAAACTAGTATTTTTTACGTCGCCAAACGGTCCTATATCAAAGCAAACTACACTTACTGGGCCAGGCGGCGCGGCGCGGCGCGTCTCTTCTCACCGTCTCAAAATACGCTGCATAAACGTCCGTAACTCCTCGATGCCTTCACTTCAAATCTTAAAACTTTGACACCGCCAAGCGACCACCGACCTCAGTACGTCATACAAATTTCACCTCGATACGACCTTACTGTCCCTGAGAAAAACGCACTCAAAGACGCAAATACAAACAAAAACGGATTACACAAACTCGCGCAAAAGCTACTTTTTCGTCTGATGTACTTGCAAATTAAACACTTTCCGTTACTCTCCTTTCATTCCACTGTGGAAACTAGTATTTTTTACGTCGCCAAACGGTCCTATATCAAAGCAAACTACACTTACTGGGCCAGGCGGCGCGGCGCGGCGCGTCTCTTCTCACCGTCTCAAAATACGCTGCATAAACGTCCGTAACTCCTCGATGCCTTCACTTCAAATCTTAAAACTTTGACACCGCCAAGCGACCACCGACCTCAGTACGTCATACAAATTTCACCTCGATACGACCTTACTGTCCCTGAGAAAAACGCACTCAAAGACGCAAATACAAACCGAAAAACGGATTACACAAACTCGCGCAAAAGCTACTTTTTCGTCTGATGTACTTGCAAATTAAACACTTTCCGTTACTCTCCTTTCATTCCACTGTGGAAACTAGTATTTTTTACGTCGCCAAACGGTCCTATATCAAAGCAAACTACACTTACTGGGCCAGGCGGCGCGGCGCGGCGCGTCTCTTCTCACCGTCTCAAAATACGCTGCATAAACGTCCGTAACTCCTCGATGCCTTCACTTCAAATCTTAAAACTTTGACACCGCCAAGCGACCACCGACCTCAGTACGTCATACAAATTTCACCTCGATACGACCTTACTGTCCCTGAGAAAAACGCACTCAAAGACGCAAATACAAACCGAAAAAACGGATTACACAAACTCGCGCAAAAGCTACTTTTTCGTCTGATGTACTTGCAAATTAAACACTTTCCGTTACTCTCCTTTCATTCCACTGTGGAAACTAGTATTTTTTACGTCGCCAAACGGTCCTATATCAAAGCAAACTACACTTACTGGGCCAGGCGGCGCGGCGCGGCGCGTCTCTTCTCACCGTCTCAAAATACGCTGCATAAACGTCCGTAACTCCTCGATGCCTTCACTTCAAATCTTAAAACTTTGACACCGCCAAGCGACCACCGACCTCAGTACGTCATACAAATTTCACCTCGATACGACCTTACTGTCCCTGAGAAAAACGCACTCAAAGACGCAAATACAAACCGAAAAACGGATTACACAAACTCGCGCAAAAGCTACTTTTTCGTCTGATGTACTTGCAAATTAAACACTTTCCGTTACTCTCCTTTCATTCCACTGTGGAAACTAGTATTTTTTACGTCGCCAAACGGTCCTATATCAAAGCAAACTACACTTACTGGGCCAGGCGGCGCGGCGCGGCGCGTCTCTTCTCACCGTCTCAAAATACGCTGCATAAACGTCCGTAACTCCTCGATGCCTTCACTTCAAATCTTAAAACTTTGACACCGCCAAGCGACCACCGACCTCAGTACGTCATACAAATTTCACCTCGATACGACCTTACTGTCCCTGAGAAAAACGCACTCAAAGACGCAAATACAAACCGAAAAACGGATTACACAAACTCGCGCAAAAGCTACTTTTTCGTCTGATGTACTTGCAAATTAAACACTTTCCGTTACTCTCCTTTCATTCCACTGTGGAAACTAGTATTTTTTACGTCGCCAAACGGTCCTATATCAAAGCAAACTACACTTTACTGGGCCAGGCGGCGCGGCGCGGCGCGCGCGTCTCTTCTCACCGTCTCAAAATACGCTGCATAAACGTCCGTAACTCCTCGATGCCTTCACTTCAAATCTTAAAACTTTGACACCGCCAAGCGACCACCGACCTCAGTACGTCATACAAATTTCACCTCGATACGACCTTACTGTCCCTGAGAAAAACGCACTCAAAGACGCAAATACAAACCGAAAAACGGATTACACAAACTCGCGCAAAAGCTACTTTTTCGTCTGATGTACTTGCAAATTAAACACTTTCCGTTACTCTCCTTTCATTCCACTGTGGAAACTAGTATTTTTTACGTCGCCAAACGGTCCTATATCAAAGCAAACTACACTTACTGGGCCAGGCGGCGCGGCGCGGCCGCGTCTCTTCTCACCGTCTCAAAATACGCTGCATAAACGTCCGTAACTCCTCGATGCCTTCACTTCAAATCTTAAAACTTTGACACCGCCAAGCGACCACCGACCTCAGTACGTCATACAAATTTCACCTCGATACGACCTTACTGTCCCTGAGAAAAACGCACTCAAAGACGCAAATACAAACCGAAAAACGGATTACACAAACTCGCGCAAAAGCTACTTTTTCGTCTGATGTACTTGCAAATTAAACACTTTCCGTTACTCTCCTTTCATTCCACTGTGGAAACTAGTATTTTTTACGTCCGCCAAACGGTCCTATATCAAAGCAAACTACACTTACTGGGCCAGGCGGCGCGGCGCGGCGCGTCTCTTCTCACCGTCTCAAAATACGCTGCATAAACGTCCGTAACTCCTCGATGCCTTCACTTCAAATCTTAAAACTTTGACACCGCCAAGCGACCACCGACCTCAGTACGTCATACAAATTTCACCTCGATACGACCTTACTGTCCCTGAGAAAAACGCACTCAAAGACGCAAATACAAACCGAAAAACGGATTACACAAACTCGCGCAAAAGCTACTTTTTCGTCTGATGTACTTGCAAATTAAACACTTTCCGTTACTCTCCTTTCATTCCACTGTGGAAACTAGTATTTTTACGTCGCCAAACGGTCCTATATCAAAGCAAACTACACTTACTGGGCCAGGCGGCGCGGCGCGGCGCGTCTCTTCTCACCGTCTCAAAATACGCTGCATAAACGTCCGTAACTCCTCGATGCCTTCACTTCAAATCTTAAACTTTGACACCGCCAAGCGACCACCGACCTCAGTACGTCATACAAATTTCACCTCGATACGACCTTACTGTCCCTGAGAAAAACGCACTCAAAGACGCAAATACAAACCGAAAAACGGATTACACAAACTCGCGCAAAAGCTACTTTTTCGTCTGATGTACTTGCAAATTAAACACTTTCCGTTACTCTCCTTTCATTCCACTGTGGAAACTAGTATTTTTTACGTCGCCAAACGGTCCTATATCAAAGCAAACTACACTTACTGGGCCAGGCGGCGCGGCGCGGCGCGTCTCTTCTCACCGTCTCAAAATACGCTGCATAAACCGTCCGTAACTCCTCGATGCCTTCACTTCAAATCTTAAAACTTTGACACCGCCAAGCGACCACCGACCTCAGTACGTCATACAAATTTCACCTCGATACGACCTTACTGTCCCTGAGAAAAACGCACTCAAAGACGCAAATACAAACCGAAAAACGGATTACACAAACTCGCGCAAAAGCTACTTTTTCGTCTGATGTACTTGCAAATTAAACACTTTCCGTTACTCTCCTTTCATTCCACTGTGGAAACTAGTATTTTTTACGTCGCCAAACGGTCCTATATCAAAGCAAACTACACTTACTGGGCCAGGCGGCGCGCGCGCGCGGCGCGTCTCTTCTCACCGTCTCAAAATACGCTGCATTAAACGTCCGTAACTCCTCGATGCCTTCACTTCAAATCTTAAAACTTTGACACCGCCAAGCGACCACCGACCTCAGTACGTCATACAAATTTCACCTCGATACGACCTTACTGTCCCTGAGAAAAACGCACTCAAAGACGCAAATACAAACCGAAAAACGGATTACACAAACTCGCGCAAAAGCTACTTTTTCGTCTGATGTACTTGCAAATTAAACACTTTCCGTTACTCTCCTTTCATTCCACTGTGGAAACTAGTATTTTTTACGTCGCCAAACGGTCCTATATCAAAGCAAACTACACTTACTGGGCCAGGCGGCGCGGCGCGGCGCGTCTCTTCTCACCGTCTCAAAATACGCTGCATAAACGTCCGTAACTCCTCGATGCCTTCACTTCAAATCTTAAAAACTTTGACACCGCCAAGCGACCACCGACCTCAGTACGTCATACAAATTTCACCTCGATACGACCTTACTGTCCCTGAGAAAAACGCACTCAAGACGCAAATACAAACCGAAAAAACGGATTACACAAACTCGCGCAAAAGCTACTTTTTCGTCTGATGTACTTGCAAATTAAACACTTTCCGTTACTCTCCTTTCATTCCACTGTGGAAACTAGTATTTTTACGTCGCCAAACGGTCCTATATCAAAGCAAACTACACTTACTGGGCCAGGCGGCGCGGCGCGGCGCGTCTCTTCTCACCGTCTCAAAATACGCTGCATAAACGTCCGTAACTCCTCGATGCCTTCACTTCAAATCTTAAAACTTTGACACCGCCAAGCGACCACCGACCTCAGTACGTCATACAAATTTCACCTCGATACGACCTTACTGTCCCTGAGAAAAACGCACTCAAAGACGCCAAATACAAACCGAAAAACGGATTACACAAACTCGCGCAAAAGCTACTTTTTCGTCTGATGTACTTGCAAATTAAACACTTTCCGTTACTCTCCTTTCATTCCACTGTGGAAACTAGTATTTTTTACGTCGCCAAACGGTCCTATATCAAAGCAAACTACACTTACTGGGCCAGGCGGCGCGGCGCGGCGCGTCTCTTCTCACCGTCTCAAAATACGCTGCATAAACGTCCGTAACTCCTCGATGCCTTCACTTCAAATCTTAAAACTTTGACACCGCCAAGCGACCACCGACC